>NC_091330.1:18326531-18499031 GCF_038502225.1 Cherax quadricarinatus
GCCCCAGGCCCAGACTCTTGGAACTGTGTGTTCATTAAGAACTATAAGAAATCCCTTTAGCATGCCCTAAGTATGCTATGGAGAAGGAGCATAGACACGGGGGAAATTCCACAGTTGCTAAAAACAACAAATATAGTCCCATTCCATAAAGGTGGCAACAAAGCAGTAGCTAAGAACTATGGACCAATAACTCTGATGTCCCACATCATAAAAATCTTTGAAAGAATGCTAAGAAACATGATTGCAAACCATTTGGATTCCCAAAAATTGTATAATCCAGGGCAAAATAAGTTCAGAGTGGGTTTCTCATGTCTGTCGCAACTACTGGACCACTATATGGTCTTGGATGCACTGGAAGACAAACAGAATGTAGATGTAGTATACAAAGATTTTGTAAAAACCTTTAACAAGTGCGATCATGGTGTAATAGCACACAAAATGCATGCTAAAGGGATAACTGGCAAAGTGGGCAGATGGATCTTCAACTTTCTAACCAATTGAACACAGAGTAGTGGGTAAACAGAGCTAAATTGGAAGCTGCCATAGTGAAAGGCTCTGTTCTACAAGGCACAGTACTCTTCCCCCATCCTGTTCTTCATCTTCATATCAGACATAGACAGAGATGTAAACCATAGCACCATGGTATCCTTGGCAGATGATACTAGGATCTGCATTCGACTGTCATCCATTGCATACATGGTAAACCTCCAAGAAGATATAAACCAAGTTTTCCAATGGGCATGAGAAAACAGTATGATGTTCAATGAAGACAAATTCCAACTATTCCCTTATGGAAAACTGGAGGAGGTAATAACTAGAACTGAATATACTACAAACTCTGATAATACAACAGTGTGGAAAAGTAATGTGAAGGACCTTGGAGTTGGTAATATCTGAGGATCTCACCTTCAAAGATCATAACAGTGCCACTGTCATATCTGCGAAGAAAATGGATAACGAGAATGTTAAAAACGGGATACCAAGCCAGTGATGATCTTTTTTAAATCACTTGTTCTCTTTAGGCTGGAATACAACTGTACATTAACATCTTCATTCAAAGCAGGTGAAATTGCAGATCTTAAAAATGTACAGAGAACCTTTACTGCATGTATAAGTTCCGTCAGACACCTTAACTACTGGGAACACTTGGAAGCACTTGCATCATAATCTACACTTGGAAAATCCTAGAAGGAATGGTCCCTAATCTGCACCCAGAAATCACTCCTTATGAAAGTAAAAGACCGGGCAGGCGGTGCAAAATACCCTAATGAAAAGTATGGGCGCCATTGGTACACCAAGAGAAAACACGCTAAGTGTCCAGGGCCCAAGACTGTTGAACAGCCTCCCACCAGACATAAAGGAAATTACCAGTAGACCCCTGGCTGTCTTCAAGAAAAAAAGGTATATCAGTAGCACTTCTGCAAGCGGCAAGACTCCGTGTTGCTGTTAGGTGAGCATCCAGCGCCAGCTTCGCAGCCTCATATCTCGGCAAGTACTAACCCTAAATTTTTTTTTTGATCTTATCACACCCAGAAAAATTGCCCTCTTTAATTAAAAGGATTTTTTTTTTTCAAAATATTTAGAGCGCTAGCAGTGAAAACATAAATCTACGTTTGGACAGTTTAAGGATTAAAGTCGGTGCTAGATCAGCCGGGCTGTGGTTCATATATTGGAATACATGTGGCCACATAACAGCCTGGTTGATCAGGCCCTGATCCACCGGGAGGCATGGTTGTGGACTGGGCCAAAGGGGCATTATACCCAGAATACCTTCCAGGTAGACTCCAGGTAGTTCGATTGCTAGCGCATTCAGCTCATACATTGAGGTTTGTTGCTCGATCCCCGGTATGGGTGGAAATGTTAGGATGTGTTTCCGTAACTCTTTGAACTGTCCAAACGTTGATCTACATTTTGCTGCTAGTGCTCATGACATTGATCAACGCACTACAGGTCTCCCTCAACATTCATGTTTTCCACTTTCGCAGGCTTCGAACATTCGCGAATTCCCAGCTGCCCAGTCATATTTAAAATATGTCATTACATATGTTAGGTATTGTGGCGGTGGCAGTTTGTTTGGAGATAGGACAAGATAGCCCTTCAATATGACACTAATATCAACTCTGCGGCTTATTTATCTATCACAGTTCATCTAATATGACATAATAAACACTTAATAACATAGAAACATGACATATACTCTAGAATGAATAAAATACGTCATTAAGTGTGTCACGAGTGGTGTTGTGTTGGTGTTGTTGGGTGTATAAGGGCCACTGAGACATAAGCTGTACATGGTGGTGGAGGCGGTAGAGACTAGAGATGGCGGTGTTGTCAGTCGCTCTATATGTTACTGGAAAAAAGAAAAAACATTAGAAAAAGAGAACAAATTATGAAAAACGTAAAATAAAAAATGCGGTTTTGCGGAAGTCACTGATGTTGTCGCCACCCGGTCATTTTGGGTCAACTTCCTGCCTCTTTATCTCGGTAAGTACTGATCAGAATTTTTTGTTTTTGTTTTATTACCTTCACAAAAATATTATCTTTAATTCTGTAAGAAAAAATATTTTTTTTTTTTTTCAAAATTTCTTGGAGACTGGGGCACCACTTCAGATTTTGGCCTTGGACCCTGAAAGGGTTAAGGGTTAAATTTTTGCCGATGTTCAAGAGTAAACAAATGACCTCACACATCTAATACATGCCAGCTGGTGGGTCTAATATATGTTCACAAATGTGGTAATATTATTTATACAATTATTACAATATTGCATAACAGTACATCTTCTACTTTTTGGTTTGAATAAAAATTCATTATGTGATTAAAAAATCAAAATGGAATTCATTTGCAAAGCATAAAAATGTAACTAATGAACAGAGGAAATGTTAGTTTAGTGCCAGGAATGCCTGCATTATTTATTCTGGACCCTATTTTGAAATTGGAATATTTTGAACTTTGCATTAAATTGGCCAAATTACCAATTTCCAATCACTTTATTTTGCAGTTGAAACAGTTGACTTGGTGATTTCTTGTGCTCAATCAATAAAATAGAAGGATTACTAGTGAAATAGCTAAGAATTTGGTTGAGTGGAATAATGTAATTGGCCTAAAATGGGAGTCGAAGTCAGCAAAATCGCTGATGTGTAAATGTCACTGACACATCAAAATTCGCGAGAGCATAATTTCGTCAATTTTCCATCAAATTTCGTATTTTTTGTTTTATTACCTTGAGAAAAAGTTTCTCTACCATTTCATAAGAAAAAATAAAATTATTTTTTGAAAATTCGTGCACAGTGGTGCACACTTCGAAATTTGGCCACTGGACCCTGAAAGGGTTAACACTTTCTTTTTAAGTGGAAAGCAAAAATAGGTTAGATAAATAAATGTGTGAGTGTGGGTTGGTGTGACTTGGACCTGGCTAGCTTGTGCTACTAGGTCTGATGTCATGCTCCTTCCTTCAGTGGATGTGACCTGACTAGGTGGGTTATTGGTCTAAGCCATGGGGGGGTAACATGGACCTGCCTTGTATGGGCCAGTAGGCCTGCTGCAGTGTCCCTTCTTTCTTATGTTCTTATGTTCTTATATAACTCCAACAACATTGGAGGAGTTAGGTTCGTGCTGTTCTTTTTCTATCAGTTAATCACTTAACTTACTTTCTACAGTGTTAATGCTACACTTTATCGCTGGATCGCGCTTTAGCCTTTATTGACTCTTGCTGTTTTAGTATAATACATATCGTAGAATCACTGAATCAGTGAAGAAGGCACATTCTTCCCTCTCCCTCCTCCACTTTGGTACTCTGCTACGAGTTCTTTCTTGAATTTTATAGTCTTTCTCACCTTCTTTGCCAAAGAGCTGGCACTAGTACAGTATTTTACGATGTTTTCATGTGTTATATGATTGTTCATGGCTCAATACGTTAACCCTTTGAGGGTCGACAGGCCCTCTCCGAAACTCGTTCTCAGGGTCGGCCAAATTTAAAAAAAAAAAAAAATTATTTTTTCTTATGAAAAAATAGAGTTTTTTCTTCTAAACATTATAGGATAAACAAAAAAAATTTACCATCAATACTTACGGAGATATGGATGCATGAAGTTTGCAGAAAATGAGCCGCGTATGGCAACAGCGGCGACTGCCGCTCACCCGGTAAACTTTAGGTTACTTGTATTTGAAGGTTTGTTGTTTTATTCACTATTTTATTTTTTCACATAACTTATGTGGCCTATGAGACCAAAGTAAGGTGCAATGTACATATATACACTCGTTGTATACAACATAATAAGCACACAAACATAATTATCAATATATTGTTTACAAAACTTGTTTACAAAAACAAACAATACAAAACATTGTTTATTATTATTGTTCTATAATATATATACCAATATACAGTCACTGAACATATTCCTATTAGTTCTGCAGCTTGTGGAACTCTGAAACATGGTGTCATACACAATGGTGTTTTATCTTTCTCCCTCATTCTATCTCTTTCAATCTGTCTCTCTCTTTCTATCTGTCTGTCTATCTCTGTCTCACAGGTACACATAAATACAAGTATACATAGTATAAATTACCTAGGATAACCCAAGAAATCCAGACAAAGTGCTATACTCTGCTTGAAGATGTGAGTAAAAGTGATGACCAGTCTTGTGGCTCTCTGAGACAGAGAGCTAGACGGATAGACAGATAGACAGGGAGCTTGACAGACAGACAAATAGACAGACAGAAATGTTAGTGTACCAGTACCAGTGTACTAGTGTTCCACCCTCCTCCTCCTCTTCTTCCTCTTCCTCCTCTTCCCCCTACTCTTCCTCCTCTTCCCCCTACTCTTCCTCTTCCTCCTACTCTTCCTCTTCCTCCTCCTCCTCTTCCTCCTCCTCCTCTTCTTCCTCTTCCTCCTACTCTTCCTCTTCCTCCTACTCTTCCTCCTCCTCCTCCTCCTCCTCTTCTTCCTCTTCCTCCTCTTCCCCCTAATCTTCCTCCTACTATTCCTCTTCCTCCTCCTCTTCCTCTTATTCCTCTTCCTCCTACTCTTCCTCTTCCTCCTCCTCCTCTTCCTCCTCCTCCTCTTCCTCCTCTTCCTCTTCTTCCTCTTCCCCCTACTCTTCCTCCTTCTCCTTCTCCTCCATAGTGTAAATTACCAGGAGTCGGCAGCTGTCAAAATGACATATTGTCTCATTACTCACTCCCCCCTCCCGCCTGTCAAAACAATGGGGTCGGATGCTGCTTCCCCCTCCATTCTATCTAATTATCTTTCTCCCTCATTCTATCTGTCTTTTTATCTCTGTCTCACAGGTACACATAAATACAAGTATACATAGTATAAATTACCTAGGATAACCCAAGAAACCCAGACAAAGTGCTATACTCTGCTTGAAGATGTGAATAAAAGTGATGATGCAGTCTTGTGGCTCTCTGAGACAGAGAGCTAGACGGATAGACAGGGAGCTTGACAGACAGGCAAATAGACAGACAGAAATGTTAGTATACCAGCAAAAACAAAGGGAGGGAGATGTTTATCTCATCTTTTGGCGTCAGCTCTACCCTCATTTACCCTCATCAAACGTCAGCACTTATCAGATGTTATCTCCCCTTATCTTGTTACTGTCATGGGTGAACATTTATTATTACATATTATTATTATTATTACCTATTATTATTATTATGTATTATTATTATGTATTATTATTATTATGTATTATTGTTATCATTACGTATTCTTCTTCTTCCTCCTCCTCCTCCTCCTCCTCCTCCTCCTCCTCCTCCTCCTCCTCCTCCTCCTCCTCCTCCTCCTCCTCCTCTGCCTCCTCCTCCTCTTGCCTCCTCCTCCTCTTGCCTCCTCCTCCTCTGCCTCCTCCTCCTCTGCCTCCTCCTCCTCCTCCTCCATTCTTGGAACAAGTTTGAAGAGCTTGTAGTTCATAATCACTATCACTATCATCACCAATGCTCACATCTGAGTCTGGGATTTTGGAAAATAGGAGTTTCCTCTTTGATTCTGGTACAACTGAACGTGAACAAGATGGCCCAGCACCAGAGGTGGAAGGCTGTTGGTTGTCTGGGTTTTCCTCACTATTACCCATATTATGGTCATTAGTTTCGGTCAAAACCTCACCAGAACCTTGAAACTCATCTTCACTGTCACTTCCATCTGTATTAGAACTGTCACTGGGGAACAAAAGTGTCCCAATTAGCCGAGGAGTGAGGAACTTCTTACCACAGGGCACGGTGGAAATTGTGTACTATGATGGCATTCCCACAATGCACCACTGGGTCCCAGATTTTTTTCCTACTGCGCACACCCACCACACAGACCCATTCTCTCACATCCAGGCTTATCAGCCTTTTCCTGTGAGATTTGAGGCCGCTAGAATTTATGCGTACTAGTACGTCAAAAACCCCTACGCGTAAGACGTACTAGTACGACCAAAACCCTCAAAGGGTTAAGGAAGCAGTATTGTTAGGCTAAGTAAATGATATTATCATATTTCCCGACAATATTTTTGGGCACCAGACATTCGCGATTTTTCAATATTTGCAAGGTTTTTGATCCCCTAACCCTCGCAAATGTGGAGGGAGACCTGTATTTGTCCTGTCTTCAAATTTGGCTCCAGAGGCCTTATAGGCCTAGACTACAGAAGGGGTCTTAACATTCAATGTGTGCAGTATCAAAAAATTCTGGGATCTCTTAGTACCTTGCGGGAGCACCATTTCAGTTGAGCACCACAGAGCAGACTGTGTGGCAAACCCAGGGATTTATTAACCCTTTGACTGTTTCAGGCCCCTCTCTGAAACTGTCATTCTATGTCGCTCAATTTTTGAAAAAAAAAAAAATTATTTTTTTCTTATGAAATGATAGAGAATCTTTTCCCGATGGTAATGACACCAAAAGTTCGAAATTTGGTCGAAAACTCATGGAATTATGCTCCCGCGAAGTTAGTGGTCTCGGCGACATATGCGTATCGGCGATTTCGCCGACTTTGAGCCATATTTTCAGCCAATTCCATTGTTCCAGTTGACCAAACTCATAGCTATTTCTTTAGAACTCCATTTTATCTATCAGCTGAGTACAAGAAACCTCCCATTTACTAATTTGAACTACCCAATATGGTGGTCAGAAATTGGCAATTTGGCCAATTTCACGCAAACTAAAAAAGATGCCAATTTCAAAATAGGGTCCATAATAAACAAGGTAGACATTCATGGCACTAAAATAACATATGCTCTGTTCATTAGTCATATCTCTAGGCCCCTCTTATATAATTATTGCTTTCTATTTTGATTTTTTATTCATACAAAAAATAAAAAATTTACTGTTATGCAGACTACTGCGTTATTGTAAAAATGGTATAAATAATATCAGTGCACTTGTGAAAGAATATTAGACTCCCCAGTTGACGTGTATTGGACGTGTGGTGTGATTTATTTACTCCTGAACATTGGTAAAAATCGAACATTTCCGCTACTTTGAGCTCAGTTTCAAGGTCGTTTTCATTGTCAAAGTAATGAAAATCATCTCTATTTCTGTAATATGTTCCAGTTTATCACCTAAGACCATGAAAACGCGAATACAACGATAAATACTATACGAAAATACACCTCAAAGTCGGCGTTTTATTCCAAAAAAACGATCAAGAGTTTTTTTTTTCTCATTACGCAATGTGTGCTGCAGGATTTTTTTTATGTGGTGCACACTGACCACACAGACCCATTCTCTCACATGTGGGCCTACCAGCTTTCTCCCGCTTGATTTGAAGCCGCTAGAATTATTGAGTATATATACGTCAGAAACATTGGCTCGTAAGACGTATTTATACGTCGAAAACAGTCAAAGGGTTAATGCCATGTTGTATTAACACACTCCTTTTTCAAGGAAAGTGATGTAGATCCTGAGTTTAGTGCTTTGAGATGGATGTGGCAACAAGTGGTCGAGGAAATGTAAAAAACCTAGATAATAACCCATGTGCAGCATTTGTGCAACAACCTTTCAGTTTTGATGCAACTAGTAGTGTCATCCTACCAGAATGTCCTATCACCTATGCTCTAAGTAGAGAGAGAAAGATGATTCTGCAACATACAATACTTGTTTGGCTGACTTTGGCTAGCTAGCTATGTGTATTTCTGTTTGCTTGTCTCTGTCTCAGAGAGAGTCATGCATGAACCAGAATGAACATTAAAATGGTATAAAATACCGACAGATTGTTAGGTAAGACACATATGCAACAGTTAGGTATCTTTATTTCGAAACGTTTCGCCTACACAGTAGGCTTCTTCAGTCAAGTACAGAAAAGTTGATAGAAGCAGAAGATACTTGAAGACGATGTAATCAGTCCATCACCCTTAAAGTTTTGAGGTGGTCAGTCCCTCAGTCTGGAGAAGAGCATTGTTCCGTTGTCTGAAACAATATGTTTCAGACAACGGAACAATGCTCTTCTCCAGACTGAGGGACTGACCACCTCAAAACTTTAAGGGTGATGGACTGATTACATCGTCTTCAAGTATCTTCTGCTTCTATCAACTTTTCTGTACTTGACTGAAGAAGCCTACTGTGTAGGCGAAACGTTTCGAAATAAAGATACCTAACTGTTGCATATGTGTCTTACCTAACATGAACCAGAATCAAGGACTAAGTAAGTTTATTTAGTACACTCTAAATGAGAGAATGGATCAAAGTAGAATGACATGGAAAGCATATAAATCTATAGGGGAAGGAAAGAGGGGTAGGGGTCGTCCTCGAAAGGGTTGGAAAGAGGGGGTAAAGGAGGTTTTGTGGGTGAGGGGCTTGGACTTCCAGCAAGCGTGCATGAGCGTGTTAGATAGGAGTGAATGGAGACGAATGATACTTGGGACCTGACGATCTGTTGGAGTGTGAGTAGGGTAATATTTAGTGAAGGGATTCAGGGAAACCGGTTATTTTCATATAGTCGGACTTGTGTCCTGGAAATGGGAAGTACAATGCCTGCACTTTAAAGGAGGGGTTTGGGATATTGGCAGTTTGGAGGGATATGTTGTGTATCTCTATACGTATATGCTTCTAAACTGGTATATTCTGAGCACCTCTGCAAAAGCAGTGATAATGTGTGAGTGTGGTGAAAGTGTTGAATGATGATGAAAGTATTTTCTTTTTGGGGATTTTCTTTCTTTTTTTTGGGTCACCCTGCCTCGGTGGGAGACGACCGACTTGTTGAAAAAAAAAAAAAAAAAAAAAAGTAGGTTGGTAGACAGCAACCACCCATGGGGGTACTACCGTCCTGCCAAGTGAGTGTGAAACGAAAGTCTGTAATTGTTTTACATGATGGTAGGATTGCTGGTGTCTTTTGTCTGTCTCATAAATATGCAAGATTACAGGTACGTCTTGCTACTTCTACTTATACTTAGGTCACACTACACATACATGTACAAGCATAAATATACACACCCCTCTGGGTTTTCTGCTATTTTCTTTCTAGTTCTTGTTCTTGTTTATTTCCTCTTATCTCCATGGGGAAGTGGAACAGAATTCTTCTTCCGTAAGCCATGCGTGTCGTAAGAGGCGACTGAAATGCCAGGAGCAAGGGGCTAGTAACCCCTTCTCCTGTATATATTACTAAATTTGAAAGGAGAAACTTTCGTTTTTCCTTTTGGGCCACCCCACCTCGGTGGGATACGGCTGGTACGTTGAAAGAAGAAGAAGAAGTAGGTTGGTAGACAGCAACCACCCATGGGGTACTACTGTCCTGCCAAGTGAGTGTGAAACGAAAGCCTGTAATTGTTTTACATGATGGTAGGATTGCTGGAGTCTTTTGTCTGTCTCATAAATATGCAAGATTACAGGCACGTCTTGCTACTTCTACTTACACTTAGGTCACACTACATAAACAGGTCCTCCATCACAAATCCGGCATCATTGGGACCTGTAGTGTGCTGGATTACTGAGTTTGCCGAATTACAGAGTGGTTAGGTTAGAATACACTTAATAAAATTAACAAACTTGACTTACAAGGTTCATTGAACATCGGCAAAAATCGAACATTTCCGCTACTTTGAGCTCAATTTTAAGGTACTTTTCGTCATGAAAGCAATCAAAATCATGTCTATTTCTGTAATATATATTCCATTCTATCAAATGAGTCCAAAAATATGAGAATACAACCATAAAAACCATACGAAAATATACTGCAAAGAGGCGGCTAATGTCTGAGAAGCGAACTCCCTTATTTATCGTCCGTCTTTTTTATTTTTGTTGTACGTTAAGAAGCATCTTTCCATCATACATTGCCCCAAGTTTCAATGAGATAGTCCAACAAACAACCGAGAAAAAAAATATTTACCAAAAATCATACATGGCAAGCCCAAGCCAGGTACTGGAAATAAGTCACTTAGTCTGACTTTTCTGGGTTATCCTAGGTTCTCTATACATACACTGCTGTGTATGATAATCTATGTAACTGTATTTGTGTATACCTGAATAAACTTATTTACTTCTAGTCTGTCAACTGAGTACAAGAAACCGCCCATTCACTTATTTCAACTACCCAATAAAGTGGTCAGAAATTGGCAATTTTGGCTGATTTCACACAAATTTCAACAGATGCCAATTTTAAAATAGGGTCCAGAATAAACAATGCAGACATTCCTGGCACTAAAATAACATTTTCCCTGTTCATTAGTCACGGCTACAGGCCCCTCTTATATTACTCGTGCTTTTCATATGGAATTTTTATTCACAAAAAATAGGAGATTTACTGTTATGCAGACTACTGCATTATTGTAATAATTGTATAAATAATGTCAAGCCATTCTTGACTACGTATTGGCCTGGCAGGCGGACAGGTATTGGACGGTGACGTTATTTGTTTACTCTTGAGCTTCGCTAAAGAATAGAACATTTTCGCTACTGTGAGCACAATTTCAAGGTACTTTTCTTCATGAAAGCAATCAAAATCATATCTGTTTCTGTAATATATCTTTCATTCTATCAAATGAGACCAAAAAAATGAGAATATAACCATAACAACCATACAAAAATATACCGCTAAGTGGCCGCTAATGGCTGAGAAGTGAACTCCGCTATTTATGGTCTGATTTCTTTCATTTTTGGTGTACCTGAAGAAGTATCTTTCCATCATACATTGCCCAAGTTTGAATAAGATAACCCAACAAACAACTGAGAAAATAATATAATAATAATAATAATAATAATAATAATAATAATAATAATAATAATAATAATAATAATAATAATAATAATAATAATATCTTTATTTACTACACGTACATGTACAAGGTATACAGGCCTAGCTGACATCAGTGACATACTACTGTATAGAAAGCTGCTTGTTATGCAGAATATTTCAAGAAAATTAGGTCAGTGTCCCAGGATAACACCCACACTAGTCGGCTAACACCTTGGTACCCATTTACTGATGGGTGAACATAGACAACAGGTGTAAAGAAACACGTCTAATGTTTCTACCCTGGCTTGGAATCGAATATTTACCAAAAATCATATATGGTTAACCCAAGCCACGTACTAAAAATAAGCCACATTGACTTTTTTTTGGGTTATCCTAGGTTCTCTACACATATGATGCTATATGTGATAATCTATAGAGAGAAAATAACTTTTTTGTTTCAGGTTTATGGTGCAGTACGAGTGTATATGACAGTTAGCCCTGTGCTACACTCCGTTTTCTCTAATATAAGCCACCAAGACAGGGATAGGAGAATGGTATTTGTTTACCATATCCTCTTCATACCTCCGTCGAACTGCTCGGTGTTATGCCAAATATTATTCATTCTGGAGTATTTAACATGTTTTATGTTATTTATATTGTTTATTATGTCATATTAGATCAATTGTGATAGGCAAATAAGCTGTAGTGTTGATATTAGCGTAATAATAAAGCATATTCTCCTGCTTCATGAGACTGAGTTCATGACAACCGACAGTGGCTTCAAAGCCACCTTATCTTTAATGGATAATGTACTGTGTAGGTGCTTTACATATTGAGAAGCATTTCTTTTATTCATTGGAACCATGGCTAGGGCTAAAAGTAAGCAGGTTAAAACAATAAATGGAGAAAAAGAAATTGGAATGATTTATGCAGCAAGTAGCGCCACTAAACGGTACCAGCAGGTTGGTGTGGCGACCCTGAAAATTTGAAATTATGCTAGCCAAAGTTAGTGCTGAATAACTGAAGGAACCGAATAACTGATTGCCGGATTTGTGATGGCGGACCTGTACATGTACATGTTTATTTATACACGCTCATCTTCAATTTTTTTTTTCTTTTATCTTAATAGTTCTTGGTCTTATTACTTTTCCTTTTATATCCATGGAGAAGTTGAATAACAATCTTTCCTCCGTAAGCCATGTGTGTTGTAAAAGTCAACTAAAATGCCAGGAACAATCGGCTAGTAACCCCTTTTCCTGTAATAATTACTAAAAAGAATTAGAAGAAGAAAATTGTCAAAGTGGGAAGTTTGAATGTGCGTGGATGTTGTGCAAATGATAAGAAAGAGATGATTGTGGATGTTATGAATGAGAAGAAGCTGGATGTCCTGGCTTTAAGTGAAACAAAGCTGAAGGGGGTGGGAGAGTTTCAGTGGAGAGGAATAAATGGGATTAGGTCAGGGGTTTCAAATAGAGTTAGAGCTAAAGAAGGAGTAGCAATAATGTTGAAGGATAAGTTATGGCAGGAAAAGAGGGACTACAAATGTATGAATTCAAGGATTATGTGGAGTAAAATAAAGGTTGGATGTGAAAAGTGGGTTATAGTAAGTGTTTATGCACCTGGAGAAGAGAGAAGTGTAGAGGAGAGAGAGAGATTTTGGGAAATGTTGAGTAATTGCATGGGGAGTTTTGAACCAAGTGTGAGAGTAATGGTGGTTGGGGATTTCAATGCTAAAGTGGGCAAAAATATTGTAGAGGGAGTAGTAGGTAATTTTGGGGTGCCAGGGGTAAATGAAAATGGGGAGCCTTTAATTGAGCTATGTGTAGAAAGAGGTTTGGTAATAAGTAATACATATTTTATGAAGAAGAGGATAAAAAAATATACAAGATATGATATAGCACATAATGAAAGTAGTTTGTTAGATTATGTGTTGGTGGATAAAAGGTTGATGGGTAGGCTCCAGGATGTACACGTTTATAGAGGGGCAACTGATTTATCAGATCATTATTTAGTTGTAGCTACAGTTAGAGTAAGTGGTAGGTGGGAAAAGAGGAAAATGGCAACAACAAGCAAGAAGGTGAAAGTGTATAAACTAAGGGAGGAGGAAGTTTGGGTGAGATACAAGCAATTATTGACAGAAAGGTGGGCTGGTGCAAGTATGAGTAGTGGGAGGGTTGAAGAGGGTTGGAATAGTTTTAAAAATGCAGTATTAGAATGTGGGCAGAAGTTTGTGGTTATAGGAGGGTGGGTGCAGGAGGAAAGAGGAGTGATTGGTGGAATGATGAAGTAAAGGGTGTGATAAAAGAGAAAAAGTTAGCTTATGAGAGGTTTTTACAAAGCAGAAGAGTTATAAGAAGAGTAGAGTATATGGAGAGTAAAAGAAAAGTGAAGAGAGTGGTGAGAGAGTGCAAAAGGAGAGCAGATGATAGAGTGGGAGAGGCACTGTCAAGGAATTTTAATGAAAATAAGAAAAAATTTTGGAGTGAGTTAAACAAGTTAAGAAAGCCTAGAGAACGAATGGATTTGTCAGTTAAAAACAGAGTAGGGGAGTTAGTAGATGGGGAGATGGCGAGAATATTTTGAGGAACTTTTAAATGTCACCGAAGAAAGGAAAGCGGTAATTTCATGCACTGGCCAGGGAGGTATGCAATCTTTTAGGAGTGAAGAAGAACAGGATGTGAGTGTGGGGGAGGTGCATGAGGCATTATGTAGAATGGAAGGGGGTAAAGCAGTTGGAACTGATGGGATCATGACAGAAATGTTAAAAGCACAGGGGAATATAGTGTTGGTGTGGTCGGTATTTTTGTTTAATAAATGTATGAAAGAGGGGAAGGTACCTTGGGATTGGCAGCAAGCATGTATAGTCCCTTTATATAAAGGGAAGGGGGACAAAAGAGATTGTAAAAATTATAGAGGAATAAGTTTACTGAGTACATGTATACCAGGAAAAGTGTACGGTAGGGTTATAATTGAAAGTATTAGAGGTAAGACAGAATGTAGGATTGCGGATGAGCAAAGAGGTTTCAGAGTGGGTAAGGGATGTGTAGATCAAGTGTTTACATTGAGGCATATATGTGAACAGTATTTAGATAAAGGTAGGGAAGTTTTTATTGGATTTATGGATTTAGAAAAGGCATATGATAGAGTGGATAGGGGAGCAATGTGGCAGATGTTGCAAGTATATGGAACAGGTAGTAAGTTACTAAATGCTGTAAAGAGTTTTTATGAGGATAGTGAGGCTCAGGTTAGGGTGTGTAGAAGAGAGGGAGACTACTTCCCAGTAAAAGTAGGTCTTAGACAGGGATGTGTAATGTCACCATGGTTGTTTAATATATTTATAGATGGGGTTGTAAAAGAAGTAAATGCTAGGGTGTTCGGGAGAGGGGTGGGATTAAATTATGGGGAATCAAATACAAAATGGGAATCGACACAGTTGCTTTTTGCTGATGATACTGTGCTCATGGGAGATTCTAAAGAAAAATTGCGAAGGTTAGTGGATGAGTTTGGGAGTGTGTGTAAAGGTTGAAAGTTGAAAGTGAACATAGAAAAGAGTAAGGTGATGAGGGTATCAAATGATTTAGATAAAGAAAAATTGGATATCAAATTGGGGAGGAGGAGTATGGAAAAAGTGAATGTTTTCAGATACTTGGGAGTTGACGTGTCGGCGGATGAATTTATGAAGGATGAGATTATTCATAGAATTGATGAGGGAAAAAAGGTGAGTGGTGCGTTGAGGTATATGTGGAGACAAAAAACGTTATCTATGGAGGCAAAGAAGGGAATGTATGAAAGTATAGTAGTACCAACACTCTTATATGGGTGTGAAGCTTGGGTTGTGAATGCAGCAGCGAGGAGGTGGTTGGAGGCAGTGGAGATGTCCTGTCTAAGGGCAATGTGTGGTGTAAATATTATGCAGAAAATTCGGAGTGTGGAAATTAGGAGGTGTGGAGTTAATAAAAGTATTAGAGGGCTGAAGAGGGGTTGTTGAGGTGGTTTGGTCATTTAGAGAGAATGGATCAAAGTAGAATGACATGGAGAGCATGTAAATCTGTAGGGGAAGGAAGGCGGGGTAGGCTTCGTCCTCGAAAAGGTTGGAGGGAGGGGATAAAGGAGGTTTTCTGGGCGAGGGGTTTGGAGTTCCAGCAAGCGTGCTTGAGCGTGTTAGATAGGAGTGAATGGAGGCGAATGGTATTTGGGACCTGACGATCTGTTGGAGTGTGAGCTGGGTAATATTTAGTGAAGGGATTCAGGGAAACCAGTTATTTTTACATAGCTGGACTTGAATCCTGGAAATGAGAAGTATGTACACTGCCTGCACTCTAAAGGAGGGGTTCGGGATATTAGTGGTTTGGAGGGATATGTTGTGTATCTTTATAGGTATATGCTTCTAAACTGTTGTGTTCTGGGCACCTCTGAGAAAACAGTGATTATGTGTGAGTGAGGTGAAAGTGTTGAATGATGATGAAAGTACGTATTTTCTTTTTGGGGATTTTCTTTCTTTTTTGGGTCACCCTGCCTCGGTGGGAGACGGCCGACGTTTAAAAAAAAAAAAAAACAGTTTTCATACATAGTGTAAATTACCTAGGATAACCCAAAAAAGCCAGACACAGTGCTATACTCTGCTAGTACATATGAAGCATGAGCATGACTGGCAAGTAATGACATATTTCGGCTACAGTTGTAACTTTCCACTTGCTCAGATATGATGATTCTGTAACATGCGTAATACCTGTAGGTTCATGAGCAGCTCTGAGACAGAGAGGCAGACAGAGACAGTGACTGATAGACAGTGACTGATAGACAATGACTGATAGACAGTGACTGATAGACAATGACTGATAGACAGTGACTGACAGACAGTGACTGACAGACAGTGACTGACAGAGAGTGACAGACTGACAAAGAGAGACTGACAGGGACTGACAGAGGGGGACTGACAGAGAGGGACTGACAGAGACATGTTTATGTGTGTGTGTGTGTGGAACAGTGAGAACAAATAAACATATGCCAAGGTTCACTGCGAGCAGTGCACGATCAGGAGTATTTAGTGACTGCACTGTCAGCAGTGTAGAGTGACACTCTTGTCTGACACTGTGCTTCAAGGAGTTTCACATACTGAAAACATTGATGGAACCTATTAATAATTTGTTTATATTTCTAGATAATAGTATGTGACCAAGGCAGGTGAACATGTTCACCTGTCAGTGTGTGACTGTACCTAATATTAGTGTCAGAACAATGATTGGCTATAAAATCACAAAAACTAATTTAAATTGTAATTATCAGAACAGAAAAATTACATAAATTAAAAAAAAAGAAAAAGGGTACAGTAGACCGTTATATTACACGGTAGCTACGTTCCAGAAAACGCTTTGTTAGGTAGATCCGTGTTAGATAAACTGAAGAATTTATGGGAAACATAGGGTTATGTTCCTAGGAACCCCCAAAAAGCCAAACAACTTTTTTTAGACTTCAGATCTTACAAAAATAAAAGTGAATATGTAATTGTTGCTCATTGTCATGATGTATTATGTTATTTTTACTGCTTAGGACTACAAATACAACAGAAATAATAATATATTCTTTCCTTTAACTGTGGGTGCTGGTGTTTGTCGATGATTGTGAAGAGAGTGTAGAGTTATGCTGTGCCCCTACTGGGCTGAGGTGGATGGTAGAGGTTCTGGTACTGAAGTTGATGGTTGTACTGGAGTGTGCATAAATTCTGTAATGTATTTCTGGACTGTTTTACTCTGCAGTACATTATACAGCTGACGGTAAGGCACCAGCTGCTCTAGACACAGTTTTAGAGCAGTGCTTCTAGATTTGTCAGGGTCCTCTTCAGTGAAAAAGTCTAAGCCACTAAGTCAGTGAAGTAAGTCAGTCAAGTCAGTCAAACAGCCAGTCAGTCAGTAAGAAAACTAGTTAGTAAGTCACTTGGTAAGTCAGTGAGATGACATCCTGGGTTATTCATTACACAAACCCGTATATTTACCTCATTCTTTTTAATTGTACAAACTGACGTTTCATTAAGGCCATAGGCTCTCTCTGGTCTAATATGTCTGTTTTCTTAGTAACTCTAAGACTTAAACACCTAAACCTTTTCTTGCCACTCACAACACTCGCATGCCTACTGGGTGTCATGATTGCTTAGCATATCTTGCCATACAAGATATGGCAAGATATGATCAAAACATAATTCACAAACACAGCTAGGTTCTAGGAGAGAATCGTACTGGACACATATTCACAAAGGCTGGGATGGGGGTGTCGGGGGTGGCAGGGGATGATAGTAAGTCTCCTCTGCTGACACAATGGTCTCACCCACAGCCAGGCAGCAGCCTGAGCTGGGGAAATTTTTTCCCTGACCACAGACGGAACTGTGTTGAGTTAATTTTATGAAGTGTTGTATAAAATTATGCTGCAATTTTTCAATAGTATAATAACCAGAATGTGGCAAATAAATCAGTATAATATAACGGTCTACTGTATATTGACAGTATTTCTGCAAGCAGCAGGACTCCATGTTGCTGTCACATGAGCATCTAGTGCCAGCTTCGCCGCTTTATATCTCGATAAGTACAGGTTGGCCTTAAAAATTTTTTTTATCTTATTCCACACAGAAAATTGCCCTCTATTTAATTTTTTTCCTCATAATATTTGGAGTGCTAGCAGTAAACCGTAGATCAACGGTTTGCCAGTTAAAGGGTTAGGACACCTGCTGTCCCTGTTCATCTGTCAGTACAATAGGTACCTGGGTGTTAATTGACTAGTGTGGGTTGCATCCTGGAGACAAAATTGACCTAATTTGCCCAAAGTGCTCTGCATAACAAGGGGCTTTCTATATAGTGGTACAGTATGACATTTTATACATGTACATGTAGGAATAAAAATTATTATTATTATATCTGCTATCAGCTATCACTTTCATATATCAGTATAAAATACCATTGTGAATAAAATACCATTGTGAATAAAATACCATTGTGAATAAAAATACCATTTTTACTCACTCAAAAAATGTAAGATTTACTGTTATGCATTATTGTAATAATTGTATAAATAACATCAGTGCATTCGTGAACGCATATTAACCCATCAATGGTCCAAACTTATATATACGTTCTTACCGCTAGTGCCCCAAAAGTGTATAAATGTTTTATTTTTCCTGTCTTCAAATTTGGCACGATTGGCCTGAGATGCCTTGTCAGCATAGAATGGGTCATAACACTCATTGTGCACTGTATTAAAAAAATCTGGGACCACTTAGTACCTTGTGGGAGCACCAGTTCAAATGAGTGCCAGCTAGAGCAAACAGCTTGGCAAACACCTGAGATTCACTGATTTCATGTAGTATTAACTCTCCCATTTTAAGAGGAAAGTGATGTTGACTCCAAGTTTAGTGGCTTTGAGGTGGATGTGGCCATAAGTGGTAAAGGAAATATAAAAAAATCTTGATAATAATCCATGTGCAACATTTGTGCAACACTTTCAGAATGTCATATAACCTATGCCCTAAGTAAAGAGAAACAGTTATGGAATATAATACTTGTTCAGCAGGCTGGCTGGCTGGCTGGCTGGCTGGCTGGCTGGCTGGCTGGCTGGCTTGGCTACCTGGCTGGCTTGGTTACCTGGCTGGCCACCTGGTTGGCCAACTGTATGGCTGGCCGGCTGCTGGCGGCCTGGTTCCGTTTGTTTGTCTGTGTCTGTGTCTATCTCTGTCTGTCTCTCGGTCTATCTCTGTCTGTCTTTGTCTGTCTATCTGTCTCTGTCTCACAGGTACACATAAATACAAGTATACTTAGTGTAAATTACCTAGATATGAGTAAATGTGATGCAGTCTTGTGGCTCTCCCTGAGACAGAGAGCTAGACAGATAGATTAACAGGGAGCTTGAGACAGACAAATACAGACAGACATGTTTGTGTACATGTTTCTTCTTCTTTTCTTCTTCTTTTCTTCTTCTTTTCTTCTTCTTCTTTTCTTCTTCTTCTTTTCTTCTTCTTTTCTTCTTCTTTTCTTCTTTTCTTCTTCTTTTCTTCTTCTTTTCTTTTCTTCTTCTTCTTTTCTTCTTCTTTTCTTCTTCTTCTTCTTCTTCTTCTTCTTTTCTTCTTCTTTTCTTTTCTTCTTCTTCTTCTTTTCTTCTTCTTTTCTTCTTCTTCTTCTTTTCTTCTTCATTTCTTCTTCTTCTTCTTCTTCTTCTTCTTCTTCTTCTTCTTCTTCTTTTCTTCTTCTTTTCTTCTTCTTTTCTTTTCTTCTTTACCTCTTTTCTTCTTCTTTTCTTCTTCTTTTCTTTTTTTCTTTTCTTCTTCTTTTCTTCTTCTTTTCTTCTTCTTTAATTCTTCTTCTTTTCTTCTTCTTCTCCTTTTCTTCTTCTTTTCTTCTTCTTCTTTTCTTCTTCTTCTTTTCTTCTTCTTCTTCTTTTTTTCTTCTTCTTCTTCTTTTTTTCTTCTTCTTCTTCTTTTCTTCTTCTTTTCTTCTTCTTCTTTTCTTCTTTTCTTCTTCTCTTATTCTTTTCTTCTTCTTCTTTTCTTCTTTTCTTCTTCTTTTCTTCTTCTTTTCTTCTTTTCTTCTTTTCTTCTTCTTTTCTTCTTCTTTTCTTCTTCTTCTTTTCTTCTTCTTTTCTTCTTCTTTTCTTCTTCTTCTTCTTTTCATCATCATCATCATCATCATCATCATCAACAACAACAACAACTACAACTACAACAACTACAACAACTACAACAACTACAACTACAACAACTACAACTACAACAACTACAACAACTACAACAACTACAACTACAACAACTACAACTACAACAACAACAACTACAACAACTACAACTACAACAACTACAACTACAACAACTACAACTACAACTACAACAACTACTACAACAACTACAACTACAACAACTACAACAACTACAACTACAACAACTACAACTACAACAACTACAACTACAACAACTACAACTACAACTACAACAACTACAACTACAACAACTACAACTACAACAACAACTACAACAACTACAACTACAACAACTACAACTACAACAACTACAACTACAACTACAACAACTACTACAACAACTACTACAACAACTACAACAACAACTACAACAACAACTACAACAACAACTACAACTACAACTACTACTACAGCTACTACTACAACTACTACTACAACTACTACTACAACTACTACTACAACTACTACTACAACTACTACTACTACTACTACTACTACTACTACTACTACTACTTCTTCTTCTTCTTCTTCTTCTTCTTCTTCTTCTTTTCGTATATCCAAAACATTGCTGGGACCTATAAATACTTTGTATATATTCCAAGACAGTAGTAAATGGCCAAGGCAGGTGGAAATGTCCACCTGCCAATGTGTTTGTGACAATTTTAGTACAATTTCGGTACCTAATACTAGTGTCAGAACAAAGATTGGTTATGAAATGACAAGAACTACTATAAATTGTAATTATCAGAACATAAAAATTATATAAAATAATATGAAAAATAGAAAAAAGGTATATCAGCAACACTTGTGCAAGCGGCAGGACTCTATGTTGCTGTCACGTGAGCATCCAGTGCCAACTTCTCGGCTTCATGTCTCTGTAAGTACTGACCCTAATTTTTTTTTATTCTATAACACTTAGAAAAATGTGCTCTTTATTTTCATTAAAAAAAAAAATATTTTTCAATATTTGGGGCACTGGGGTAGTGAACACATATATACGTTTGGACCATTTACGGGTTAAATCGACCACTGGATGCGTATTGAACGAGTTACACGATTTGTTTACCCTGGAATACGTGCAGTAGGGCCCCACTTATACGGCAGGTTAGGTTCCAGGCTACCACCGTAAAGCGGAAATCACCGTGAAGTGGAACACCCTTTTTTCCCCTTATAAATGCATACAAATACTAGATAACAAGTTTACACTAACATATATGAAGTTAGCAATAGAACTAGGCATTAAAAAACAATAAAAAAAGTAAAATACACATATAGTACACTCATTGCTTACCTTAAAATATTTGAGTCTTAATCTAGGGTGAGACAAGTAGCATTTATTGTAAGAAATCAAGTGCGGTATGTATGGTATCCAGCCAGACCACCCCACCCACACATACTATTCTATGATATTTAAGCATCCCAGAGCAATAAAATGCATATACAGTTCACTCATTACTTACCTTAAAATATTTGTAGTCTTAATGTAGGGTCAGGGGTGAGTAAACGAGATAAAGCGAATAAATGAGAGAGAGAGAGAATGAGTACATGAGAGAGGACAGGCAGAGTTATGTAAACAAACCAGGCAAATGCAAGTTTTGTAAAGAAACAAAGTGTACACATCTGGTTTGTGTACAAGTTACATTGTGTACAAGTTGTCTCTACATTGATACGGTAGAATAAATAAAGAACACCACTCCCATTCTCATGTTTTTTAGAAGAAATGACGCTCTGAGTGAAGGCAGTGGAAATAAGTCACTCTGACTTTTTTGGGTTATCCTAGGTACTTTACACATATGCTGCTATGTATGATAATCTATATAACTGTATTTGTCTATACCTGAATAAACTTACTTACATATGAAAGGAATAATTTTCTACAGTTACCCCCCAGTAACACATTTTCTCTGATGTTAGACTAGAGAAAATGTTATTCTTGCCGTCACTCGTAGAAGTCTGACTACCACATCTCGTATTTATGTTTATTTATTCTACTGTGGGGTGTATTTATCATCTTTATATGTTATGTATCGTGTTTATTATATAATTTTGAAAAAAATAACATAGATGGATTAATGAAAATGTGTATACAGTGGAACCCCGGTATTCAATATTAAGGGGGCTGTAGGGCAATTGGCCGCGCGCGCTCACCGAAAAATCGGAAAAATATGGATATTGAGTTATATATACTGAAAAAAAGCTCAACTCTTTGGCAACACAATGGTACCAGAATGAATGTTCTACGACGTTTCTACAAGAAATTATAGTCATTTATATCAGGTATGGTGACGGCGATGTTGGTACCGAGTCTGCTCACGGCCTATATATTTTTTGGAGTTATTTTCTTGTTTTTTATCGCCTTTTCTTGCATTATTCTTTCTAATATAATAACTGACTATTTGGCATCATAAAACAGTAGGCGGGACTTATCCTGAGACTTAGTGACTGCCGGGAACCAGATGGGAACGCTCAGCAGTGTGCCACCGCTCGAGGTGCCAGCCAGGAATCACCCATTATTACGCTTATATCAGCTTATATATCAACTCTACGGCTTATTTGTCTATCAGAATTGATCTAATATGATATAATAAACACTCTAAATAACATACAAACATGTTATATACTCTAGACTGAATAAAATAGGCCATAATATGGCCCAGAGATTATCGGGAATATTTCGATATAAAAGTGTAACTGGTCACCTGTCGTCTCTGAGTAAGAGAAAACGGTGTTTTGAAGAGGATAACTGCACTAGAACATCAGTTTACTAAGAAATACACCCAAACAAACGCGATTTTCGCGAATTTTTTTTTTTTTTTTTTTGAGACGGGGGCCGGCCGGCGTTCCCGGCCGATATCTCGGAAGTAACTTATTCACCTATAATTCGATGTGGCTCCTTTATTACTTAATTAAATGGAATAATATTCACAGATATTGTAGAATAATGATTTCTCTTATCCTGACCGTAGAGTTTTTGAAAATATTCCAAATAGTTCGGGAGTTATGTGGGAGTAAAGGGCAGATTTTTTTGCAATATTCCAGAAACTAACAAACTTTATTTTTTTGTGAAATAACGATAAGGTATTTAGAGGGAAATCCTACGGTCCGAATTAGTATTAGCATTGTTCTCTCGGCACCAAGTGTCCAAACCACCTTACGTAGCCGCATATAAGAGTTGCATCAAAATCAAGGGCATTTTCAGTAAATCAGTCTTTTCTCAGTTGTTGTTTGAGGTATATTTTTTATAAATATTTTCGAGAAAGAGTGAGAACACTTTGTCTTGTGCACCAAAACTGGAGAAAATCGGACGGTAAATAAACGAGTTACGAAATTTGCCCTACAGCCCCCTTAATCCGTTCCTGAGAGCTCATCGAATACCGAAAATATTGGAAAGCGAATCAATTTTCCCCATAAGAAATAATGGGAATCAAATTAATCTGTGCAAGACACCCAAAAGTATGAAAAAAAATATTTTACCACATGAAATACATGTATTAAGTTTAATGCAATAGAATAATTACAATAACAACAATAACAATAGAATAATTGACACTTACCTTTAATGAAGATCTGGTGGTGATTGATGGGATGGGAGGAGGGGAGAGTGTCGAAGTTGTTACTGTTTAGAAGGGGAATCCCCTTCCATTAGGACTAGAGGTAGCAAGTCCTTTTCCGGGGTTACTTCCCTTCTTCTTTTAATGCCACTAGGACCAGCTTGAGAGCCACTGGACCTCTGTCGCACAACAAATCCGTCCATAGAGCTCTGTACCTCCCGTTCATTTAAGATTTGTCTAAAATGGGCCACACCATTGTCATTGTAATAGTCATCAGCACAGCTTGCAATAGCTGTGTTAGGGTGATTTTCATCTATAAAGGTTTGCAGTTCAACCCACTTTGCACATATTTCCTTAATTTTTGAAGTAGGCACAATGGATTCCACAACTAGCATAGGCTTCTCAGGGTTAGCCCCAAACCCTTCAAAATCTTTCTTAATTTCCTTACTAATTCTCACCCTTTTTACCACAGGGTTGACACTAGAAGCTTTCTTGGGGCCCAAGGTGACTTATTTTGCAGAAACAAGCACCAAAAACAGTGATAATATGGAATGTACCGAATGTATCCTTAGATGCGCGCACACTGCCTGGCTTGTAAACACTGGCACACACAGGGCAGTTCAGGCCACACGTGGACACGTCTCGTACGAATCGCATCGAATACCGGGTTTTCAATCGGATACCGAGACAAAATTTTTGCGTTAAAATGCATCGAAAACCGGATTTATCGGATATCGATGCCATCGAATAACGGGGGTCCACTGTATTAACGTAATACGTATACAACATTTAATGAGATTAGGTGATTATTATTATTAATACGTACTAATATGGCGTCACTCGTAGAAGTCTGGCCCCCACATCTCATATTTATGTTTATTTATTCTACTGTGGAGTGTATTTATCATCTTTATATGTTATGTATCATGTTTATTATATAATTTTGAAAAAATATCATAGATAGTTTAATGAAAAGATGTATATTAACATATATATATATATATATATATCCATACTTGTTACATCCATACTTATTACTGCACCTATTACATACATAGAACACTTAACTCTGATATTAACCCTCCCATCAAACATCTCCTTGCCAACCTCAACAGAACACATGACCATAACACAAGGCACAGATCACTCTTTGATGTTCCTCGTGTCCATCTCACACTATGCAAAAACTCAATGCACATAAAAGGCCCTAAAATCTGGAATTCATTACCTGTAAATATAAAAGAAACACTACCTGTTTATAAATTCAATTCTCTTCTCAAAGATCACTTACTCACCCAAAACCAAATAAATACTGAATAACTGAACCTTATAAATTGTATATCTTAAATGTTTCTCACAATTATATCACATAAATGTTAAACCTAAAACCCAATCTAACTTTATTATTTTTTAAATACACTACCTAACAGAATACTCCATTCTACTGAATGTACAACAATGCATACAACCATATGACCTGTCTTTGTAATACTCACTTGTGCTTTATAGTAATCTGTTTACATTAATGTTTTATCACTGATTTCATCATTGCTTAGTTAATCTTAAGTTAATTTTAAGCCAGCCCGTAATGCTATGCATAGTATAAGTGGCTTTGGCATGCTGCTCTTATCTGTATTTTTTGTACCTCTGTATGTGTGCTCAAATTTTTAAATAAATAAATAAATAAATAAATAAATATATATATTTATATATATATATATATTATATATATATAAATATATATATATATATTTATATATATATATATATACATATCTATATATATATATTTTATTATTATCACACTGGCCGATTCCCACCAAGGCAGGGTGGCCCGAAAAAGAAAAACTTTCACCATCATTCACTCCATCACTGTCTTGCCAGAAGGGTGCTTTACACTACAGTTTTTAAACTGCAACATTAACACCCCTCCTTCAGAGTGCAGGCACTGTACTTCCCATCTCCAGGACTCAAGTCCGGCCTGCCGGTTTCCCTGAATCCCTTCATAAATGTTACTTTGCTCACACTCCAACAGCACGTCAAGTATTAAAAACCATTTGTCTCCATTCACTCCTATCAAACACGCTCACGCATGCCTGCTGGAAGTCCAAGCCCCTCGCACACAAAACCTCCTTTACCCCCTCCCTCCAACCCTTCCTAGGCCGACCCCTACCCCGCCTTCCTTCCACTACAGACTGATACACTCTTGAAGTCATTCTGTTTCGCTCCATTCTCTCTACATGTCCGAACCACCTCAACAACCCTTCCTCAGCCCTCTGGACAACAGTTTTGGTAATCCCGCACCTCCTCCTAACTTCCAAACTACGAATTCTCTGCATTATATTCACACCACACATTGCCCTCAGACATGACATCTCCACTGCCTCCAGCCTTCTCCTCGCTGCAACATTCATCACCCACGCTTCACACCCATATAAGAGCGTTGGTAAAACTATACTCTCATACATTCCCCTCTTTGCCTCCAAGGACAAAGTTCTTTGTCTCCACAGACTCCTAAGTGCACCACTCACTCTTTTTCCCTCATCAATTCTATGATTCACCTCATCTTTCATAGACCCATCCGCTGACACGTCCACTCCCAAATATCTGAATACATTCACCTCCTCCATACTCTCTCCCTCCAATCTGATATTCAATCTTTCATCACCTAATATATATATATATATATATATATATATATATATATATATATATATATATATATATATATATATATATATATATATATAGTGAGTGAGTGAGTGAATGTAAAACGTAAGCCTGTAATTGTTTTACATGATGGTAGGATTGCTGGTGTCTTTTGTCTGTCTCATAAATATGCAAGATTACAGGTACGTCTTGCTACTTCTACTTACACTTAGGTCACACTACACATACATGGACACGTTTATTTATACACACTCATCTGAGTTTTCTTTGATTTTATCTTAATAGTTCTTGGTCTTATTACTTTTCCTTTTATATCCATGGGGAAGTGGAATAAGAATCTTTCCTCCGTAAGCCATGCGTGTTGTAAAAGTCAACTAAAATGCCGGGAACAATGGGCTAGTAACCCCTTTTCCTGTAAAGATTACTAAAAAGAATAAGAAGAAGAAAATTGTCAAAGTGGGAAGTCTGAATGTGCGTGGATGTTGTGCAAATGATAAGAAAGAGATGATTGTGGATGTTATGAATGAGAAGAAACTGGATGTCCTGGCTTTAAGTGAAACAAAGCTGAAGGGGGTGGGAGAGTTTCAATGGAGAGGAATAAATGGGATTAGGTCAGGGGTTTCAAATAGAGTTAGAGCTAAAGAAGGAGTAGCAATAATGTTGAAGGATAAGCTATGGCAGGAAAAGAGGGACTACAAATGTATAAATTCAAGGATTATGTGGAGTAAAATAAAGATTGGATGTGAAAAGTGGGTTATAGTAAGCGTGTATGCACCTGGAGAAGAGAGAAGTGTAGAGGAGAGAGAGAGATTCTGGGAAATGTTGAGTGAATGCGTGGGGAGTTTTGAATCAAGTGTGAGAGTAATGGTGGTTGGGGATTTCAATGCTAAAGTGGGTAAAAATGTTATGGAGGGAGTAGTAGGTAATTTTGGGGTGCCAGGGGTAAATGTAAATGGGGAGCCTTTAATTGAGCTATGTGTAGAAAGAAATTTGGTAATAAGTAATACATATTTTATGAAAAAGAGGATAAATAAATATACAAGGTATGATGTAGCACGTAATGAAAGTAGTTTGTTAGATTATGTATTGGTGGATAAAAGGTTGATGGGTAGGCTCCAGGATGTACATGTTTATAGAGGGGCAACTGATATATCGGATCATTATTTAGTTGTAGCTACAGTTAGAGTAAGAGGTAGATGGGAAAAGAGGAAGGTGGCAACAACAAGTAAGAGGGAGGTGAAAGTGTATAAACTAAGGGAGGAGGAAGTTAGGGCGAGATATAAGCGACTATTGGCAGAAAGGTGGGCTAGTGCAAAGATGAGTAGTGGGGGGTTGAAGAGGGTTGGAATAGTTTTAAAAATGCAGTATTAGAATGTGGGGCAGAAGTTTGTGGTTATAGGAGGGTGGGGGCAGGAGGAAAGAGGAGTGATTGGTGGAATGATGAAGTAAAGGGTGTGATAAAAGAGAAAAAGGTAGCTTACGAGAGGTTTTTACAAAGCAGAAGTGCTATAAGAAGAGCAGAGTATATGGAGAGTAAAAGAAAGGTGAAGAGAGTGGTGAGAGAGTGCAAAAGGAGAGCAGATGAAAGAGTGGGAGAGGCACTGTCAAGAAATTTTAATGAAAATAAGAAAAAATTTTGGAGTGAGTTAAACAAGTTAAGAAAGCCTAGGGAAAGTATGGATTTGTCAGTTAAAAACAGAGTAGGGGAGTTAGTAGATGGGGAGAGGGAGGTATTAGGTAGATGGCGAGAATATTTTGAGGAACTTTTAAATGTTAAGGAAGAAAGGGAGGCGTTAATTTCATGCACTGGCCAGGGAGGTATACCATCTTTTAGGAGTGAAGAAGAGCAGACTGTAAGTGTGGTGGAGGTACGTGAGGCATTACGTAAAATGAAAGGGGGTAAAGCAGCTGGAACTGATGGGATCATGACAGAAATGTTAAAAGCAGGGGGGGATATAGTGTTGGAGTGGTTGGTACTTTTGTTTAATAAATGTTTGAAAGAGGGGAAGGTACCTAGGGATTGGCGGAGAGCATGTATAGTCCCTTTATATAAAGGGAAAGGGGACAAAAGAGATTGTAAAAATTATAGAGGAATAAGTTTACTGAGTATACCAGGAAAAGTATACGGTAGGGTTATAATTGAAAGAATTAGAGGTAAGACAGAATGTAGAATTGCAGACGAACAAGGAGGTTTCAGAGTGGGTAGGGGATGTGTAGATCAAGTGTTTACATTGAAGCATATATGTGAACAGTATTTAGATAAAGGTAGGGAAGTTTTTATTGCATTTATGGATTTAGAAAAGGCATATGATAGAGTGGATAGAGGAGCAATGTGGCAGATGTTGCAAGTATATGGAATAGGTGGTAAGTTAATAAATGCTGTAAAGAGCTTTTATGAGGATAGTGAGGCTCAGGTTAGGGTGTGTAGAAAAGAGGGAGAATACTTCCCGGTAAAAGTAGGTCTTAGACAGGGATGTGTAATGTCACCATGGTTGTTTAATATATTTATAGATGGGGTTGTAAAAGAAGTAAATGCTAGGGTGTTCGGGAGAGGGGTGGGATTAAATTATGGGGAATCAAATTCAAAATGGGAATTGACACAGTTACTTTTTGCTGATGATACTGTGCTTATGGGAGATTCTAAAGAAAAATTGCAAAGGTTAGTGGATGAGTTTGAGAATGTGTGTAAAGGTAGAAAGTTGAAAGTGAACATAGAAAAGAGTAAGGTGATGAGGGTATCAAATGATTTAGATAAAGAAAAATTGGATATCAAATTGGGGAGGAGGAGTATGGAAGAAGTGAATGTTTTCAGATACTTGGGAGTTGACGTGTCGGCGGATGGATTTATGAAGGATGAGGTTAATCATAGAATTGATGAGGGAAAAAAGGTGAGTGGTGCGTTGAGGTATATGTGGAGTCAAAAAACGTTATCTATGGAGGCAAAGAAGGGAATGTATGAAAGTATAGTAGTACCAACACTCTTATATGGATGTGAAGCTTGGGTGGTAAATGCAGCAGCGAGGAGACGGTTGGAGGCAGTGGAGATGTCCTGTCTAAGGGCAATGTGTGGTGTAAATATTATGCAGAAAATTCGGAGTGTGGAAATTAGGAGAAGGTGTGGAGTTAATAAAAGCATTAGTCAGAGGGCAGAAGAGGGGTTGTTGAGGTGGTTTGGTCATTTAGAGAGAATGGATCAAAGTAGAATGACATGGAAAGCATATAAATCTATAGGGGAAGGAAAGAGGGGTAGGGGTCGTCCTCGAAAGGGTTGGAAAGAGGGGGTAAAGGAGGTTTTGTGGGTGAGGGGCTTGGACTTCCAGCAAGCGTGCATGAGCGTGTTAGATAGGAGTGAATGGAGACGAATGATACTTGGGACCTGACGATCTGTTGGAGTGTGAGCAGGGTAATATTTAGTGAAGGGATTCAGGGAAACCGGTTATTTTCATATAGTCGGACTTGAGTCCTGGAAATGGGAAGTACAATGCCTGCACTTTAAAGGAGGGGTTTGGGATATTGGCAGTTTGGAGGGATATGTTGTGTATCTCTATACGTATATGCTTCTAAACTGTTATATTCTGAGCACCTCTGCAAAAGCAGTGATAATGTGTGAGTGTGGTGAAAGTGTTGAATGATGATGAAAGTATTTTCTTTTTGGGGATTTTCTTTCTTTTTTTGGGTCACCCTGCCTCGGTGGGAGACGACCGACTTGTTGAAAAAAAAAAAAAAAAAAAAAAAAAAAAAAAAAAAAAAAATATATATATATATATATATATATATATATATGTATATATATATATATATATTAATTTTTTTTTTTTCAACAAGTCGGTCGTCTCCCACCGAGGCAGGGTGACCCAAAAAAGAAAGAAAACCCCCAAAAAGAAAATACTTTCATCATCATTCAACACTTTCACCACACTCACACATTATCACTGCTTTTGCAGAGGTGCTCAGAATACAACAGTTTAGAAGCATATACGTATAAAGATACACAACATATCCCTCCAAACTGCCAATATCCCAAACCCCTCCTTTAAAGTGCAGGCATTGTACTTCCCATTTCCAGGACTCAAGTCCGACTATATGAAAATAACCGGTTTCCCTGAATCCCTTCACTAAATATTACCCTGCTCACACTCCAACAGATCGTCAGGTCCCAAGTATCATTCATCTCCATTCACTCCTATCTAACACGCTCATGCACGCTTGCTGGAAGTCCAAGCCCCTCGCCCACAAAACCTCCTTTACCCCTTCTTTCCAACCCTTTCGAGGACGACCCCTACCCCTCTTTCCTTCCCCTATAGATTTATATGCTTTCCATGTCATTCTACTTATATATGTATATATGTATGTTATTAACATATTAACATAGGTAGTAGGTTGGTAGACAGCAACCACCCAGGGAGGTACAACCATTCTGCCAAGTGAGTGTAAAATGAAAGCCTGTAATTGTTTTACATGATGGTAGGATTGCTGGTGTCTTTTGTCTGTCTCATAAACATGCAAGATTACAGGTACGTCTTGCTACTTCTACTTACACTTAAGTTACACTAAACATACATGTACACATTTATTTATACGCACTCATCTTAGTTTTCTTTGATTTTATCTTAGTTCTTGTTCTAATTACTTTTCCTTTTATATCCATGGGGAAGTAGAATAAGAATCTTTCCTCTGTAAGCCATGCGTGTTGTAAAAGTCAACTAAATGCCGGGAACAATGGGCTAGTAACACCTTTTCCTGTGAAAATTACTAAAAAGAGTAAGAATAAGAAAATTGTCAAAGTGGGAAGTTTGAATATGCGTGGCTGTTGTGCGAATGATAAGAAAGAGATGATTGTGGAGGTTACGAATGAGAAGAAGCTGGATGTCCTGGCTTTAAGTGAAAGAAAGCTGAAGGGGGTGGGAGAGTTTCAGTGGAGAGGAATAAATGGGATTAGGTCAGGGGTTTCTAATAGAGTTAGAGCTAAAGAAGGAGTAGCAATAATGTTGAAGGATAAGCTATGGCAGAAAAGAGGGACTATAAATGTATTAATTCAAGGATTATGTGGAGTAAAATAAAGGTTGGATGTGAGAAGTGGGTTATAGTAAGTGTTTATGCACGTGGGGAAGAGAAAAGTATAGAGGAGAGAGAGAGATTTTGGGAAATGTTGAGTGAATGCATGGGGAGTTTTGAATCAAGTGTGAGAGTAATGGTTGTTGGGGATTTCAATGCTAAAGTGGGTAAAAATGTTATGGAGGGAGTAGTAGGTAAATTTGGGGTGCCAGGGGTAAATGTAAATGGGGAGCCTTTAATTGAGCTATGTGTAGAAAGAAATTTGGTAATAAGTAATACATATTTTATGAAAAAGAGGATAAATAAATATACAAGGTATGATGTAGCACGTAATAAAAGTAGTTTGTTAGATTATGTATTGGTGGATAAAAGGTTGATGGGTAGGCTCCAGGATGTACATGTTTATAGAGGGGCAACTGATATATCGGATGATTATTTAGTTGTAGCTACAGTTAGAGTAAGAGGTAGATGGGAAAAGAGGAAGGTGGCAACAACAAGTAAGAGGGAGGTGAAAGTGTATAAACTAAGGGAGGAGGAAGTTCGGGCGAGATATAAGCGACTATTGGCAGAAAGGTGGGCTAGTGCAAAGATGAGTAGTGGGGGGGTTGAAGAGGGTTGGAATAGTTTTAAAAATTCAGTATTAGAATGTGGGGCAGAAGTTTGTGGTTATAGGAGGGTGGGGGCAGGAGGAAAGAGAGAGTGATTGGTGGAATGATGAAGTAAAGGGTGTGATAAAAGAGAAAAAGGTAGCTTACGAGAGGTTTTTACAAAGCAGAAGTGTTATAAGAAGAGCAGAGTATATGGAGAGTAAAAGAAAGGTGAAGAGAGTGGTGAGAGAGTGCAAAAGGAGAGCAGATGAAAGAGTGGGAGAGGCACTGTCAAGAAATTTTAATGAAAATAAGAAAAAATTTTGGAGTGAGTTAAAAAAGTTAAGAATGCCTAGGGAAAGTATGGATTTGTCAGTTAAAAACAGAGTAGGGGAGTTAGTAGATGGGGAGAGGGAGGTATTAGGCAGATGGCGAGAATATTTTGAGGAACTTTTAAATGTTGAGGAAGAAAGGGAGGCGGTAATTTCATGCACTGGCCAGGGAGGTATACCATCTTTTAGGAGTGAAGAAGAGCAGAATGTAAGTGTGGTGGAGGTACGTGAGGCATTACGTAGAATGAAAGGGGGTAAAGCAGCTGGAACTGATGGGATCATGACAGAAATGTTAAAAGCAGGGGGGGATATAGTGTTGGAGTGGTTGGTACTTTTGTTTAATAAATGTATGAAAGAGGGGAAGGTACCTAGGGATTGGCAGAGAGCATGTATAGTCCCTTTATATAAAGGGAAAGGGGACAAAAGAGATTGTAGAAATTATAGAGGAATAAGTTTACTGAGTATACCAGGAAAAGTATACGGTAGGGTAATTGAAAGAATTAGAGGTAAGACAGAATGTAGAATTGCGGACGAGCAAGGAGGCTTCAGAGTGGGTAGGGGATGTGTAGATCAAGTGTTTACATTGAAGCATATATGTGAACAGTATTTAGATAAAGGTAGGGAAGTTTTTATTGCATTTATGGATTTAGAAAAGGCATATGATAGAGTGGATAGAGGAGCAATGTGGCAGATGTTGCAAGTATATGGAATAGGTGGTAAGTTACTAAATGCTGTAAAGAGCTTTTATGAGGATAGTGAGGCTCAGGTTAGGGTGTGTAGAAGAGAGGGAGAATACTTCCCGGTAAAAGTAGGTCTTAGACAGGGATGTGTAATGTCACCATGGTTGTTTAATATATTTATAGATGGGGTTGTAAAAGAAGTAAATGCTAGGGTGTTCGGGAGAGGGGTGGGATTAAATTATGGGGAATCAAATTCAAAATGGGAATTGACACAGTTACGTTTTGCTGATGATACTGTGCTTATGGGAGATTCTAAAGAAAAATTGCAAAGGTTAGTGGATGAGTTTGAGAATGTGTGTAAAGGTAGAAAGTTGAAAGTGAACATAGAAAAGAGTAAGGTGATGAGGGTATCAAATGATTTAGATAAAGAAAAATTGGATATCAAATTGGGGAGGAAGAGTATGGAAGAAGTGAATGTTTTCAGATACTTGGGAGTTGACGTGTCGGCGGATGGATTTATGAAGGATGAGGTTAACCATAGAATTCATGAGGGAAGAAAGGTGAGTGGTGCATTGAGGTATATGTGGAGTCAAAAAACGTTATCTATGGAGGCAAAGAAGGGAATGTATGAAAGTATAGTAGTACCAACACTCTTATATGGATGTGAAGCTTGGGTGGTAAATGCAGCAGCGAGGAGACGGTTGGAGGCAGTGGAGATGTCCTGTCTAAGGGCAATGTGTGGTGTAAATATTATGCAGAAAATTCGGAGTGTGGAAATTAGGAGAAGGTGTGGAGTTAATAAAAGCGTTAGTCAGAGGGCAGAAGAGGGGTTGTTGAGGTGGTTTGGTCATTTAGAGAGAATGGATCAAAGTAGAATGACATGGAAAGCATATAAATCTATAGGGGAAGGAAAGAGGGGTAGGGGTCGTCCTCGAAAGGGTTGGAAAGAGGGGGTAAAGGAGGTTTTGTGGGCGAGGGGCTTGGGCTTCCAGCAAGCGTGCATGAGCGTGTTAGATAGGAGTGAATGGAGACGAATGATACTTGGGACCTGACGATCTGTTGGAGTGTGAGCAGGGTAATATTTAGTGAAGGGATTCAGGGAAACCGGTTATTTTCATATAGTCGGACTTGAGTCCTGGAAATGGGAAGTACAATGCCTGCACTTTAAAGGAGGGGTTTGGGATATTGGCAGTTTGGAGGGATATGTTGTGTATCTTTATACGTATATGCTTCTAAACTGTTGTATTCTGAGCACCTCTGCAAAAGCAGTGATAATGTGTGAGTGTGGTGAAAGTGTTGAATGATGATGAAAGTATTTTCTTTTTGGGGATTTTCTTTCTTTTTTGGGTCACCCTGCCTCGGTGGGAGACGACCGACTTGTTGAAAAAAAAAATATATATATATATATATAAAATACGAAATAACTTTTAAAAACACTTGAAATTTTGGAGTTTCCAGACATAGTGGAGAGACTTAGTGCTTACCGATCTCACAGAGAATATAAACAAACCAGGTGGGGCACGGTGACCGTATTAGAAAGTCAGGTGGGGGGAGCCTTAAAGAGAGTTTTGGTCATAATTTGAAATGACCGTATTAGCGGAGCATCGTAAAGCGGGGCCCTACTGTATTGACAAAAATCAAATGTTTCCTTTACTTTGAGCTCAGTTTCGAGCTGTTTTCATTTCTCAAAGCAATCAGAATCATCTCTATTTCTGTAATATATCTTCCATTCTATCTAATGAGACGAAGAAACTGTGAGTACAACCCTTAAATCTTTATAAAAATACACCGCAAAATCGGTTTTAACCCAAAAACACGGTCGCAGTTTTTTTTTCTTGCACAGCGTATTTCAGGATTTTTTTTATATGGTGCACATTTAGCATATAGACCCACTCTCTCATACCTAGGCCCAAATTGACCACTCACAGCTTACCTGAGTGAGCTGAGCTCATGGTGTAGAACTACAGCACTGACACTTGGCTTTAAAGCTATAGAACTACGGCACCATCCCAGAAAGGGTTTACCTTTACTTTGCAAAGGAAGATAAGCAGAGGGTATATATACACTGGGAAGGTCCCTCACATGGACAGGTGCAGTTTGTGTCTGGCCTCACAATTCGTATATAAACATTGTCTCCAGCAAGCTCACATTTGAGCACAGTGTGTTTATTTAGGCACAGGTACACATATGTCACCCTGCCTCGGTGGGAGACGGCCGACTTGTTGAAAAAAAAAAAAAACACATATGTACAATTATCATATACAGTGGTCCCTCAGTAATTGTCCGGTCTGAAAGTCGTCCATTTTGGAAATAGTCCCATTATTTCGTCTAAACATTGGCTCGCAAATGGTCCGTTAACTCGCTAATCGTCCTGTGTCTGGGACGCGTACTCATGCTCTGAGCCGCCTGGGCCTGCCTTCCCAGCCAGTGTGCCATTGTTTACCAGTGAGTGATGGTCCCCTCACTTGCTCCTACGAAATATTTCATAATATTCCATTGATTTTAGTGCTTGCAAGTGATAAATAAGCTACCATGGCTCCAAAGAAAGCTTCTAGTGCCAGCCCTTTGGTAAAGAATGTGAGAAACACATATTATTTATGAAAAAGTTTGTAGAAAAATACAAATGTGGTGGTGGTAGAGTGGAAGCAGTTGTGATAGTGGTTGATGGTGGTAGAAGGTAGTAGTGATGGTGGTAACAGTTGTAATAGTGGTAGAAAGTCGTAGTGATGGTGGTAGAGGGTTCCTTCTTTAGTGATTCAGCCATTCTACCAACTCCTCGAATGTTGTTGGAGTTATATAGGACTACAGAAAACACTGCCGCCTCAGCTGCTGCTTCACCACCATTATGGCCGGCTTACTCTCAGTGGCCCTTATATACCCAACAACAACACAACACAACACCTCTCGTGACATACGTAATGACTTATTTTATTCATTCGAGAGTATATTCCATGTTTCTATGTTATTAATATTGTTTATTATGTCATATTAGTTGAATTGTGATAGATAAATAAGCCATAGAGTTGATATTACTGTCATATTCTCCAACAATAAACTTCCCATCCCTCCCTCACACAAACAAGTTTCCAATAAGAACATAAGAAAGGAGGAACACTGCAGTAGGCCTGCTGGCCCATGCTAGGCCAGTCCTTCACAAATCCAACCCACTAACAGAACAAATGCTACTCAAGCAATAAGCTCAGGTGCAAGTCCGACTCAAATCCAACCCCTCTCACTCGTGTATTTATCCAACCTAAATTTGAAACTACCCAATGTTTTAGCTTCGATCACCCTACTAGGCAGACCGTTCCACTCATCAACTACCCCTATTACCAATGTTCATTTATACATTTTATTAGTGCTTTACATTTATTTGGCATTCTTTTCTGCATGTAAATCTATATTTATGCTAGAGAAGTGACCCCTAAAATGACCTAGAGTCCTTATGGAAGGGGATTCCCTTCCAAACAATAACCTCTCTTCCCTCTCTCCTCCCCCCTGTCTTCCATTCATCAACAACAGCCTTCAATAAAGGTAACTGTCATGTTGAATGTTCATTCTTTTGTGCATATAAATCTATTTTTTAGATAAAAAAAAAGTTGTTGTTGATACTTCTGGGTGTCTGGAATGAATTAATTGGATTTACATTATTTCTTATGGGGATAATTGATTCGAAAATCTTCTGTTTCGATAATAGTCCCACTTCCAGGAACGGATTAAGGACGATAATTGAGGGACCACTGTAATGTCCGTTACCTAGGATAACCCCAAAAATGTCAGATGAAGTGACTTAATGATATGAAAAGACAGCATATATTGACTGATATGCAGGAATCAATTAATTTAATCACGAACACTGATTTGAAAGTTGTATGGGACTCTTATGGTCAGACCAGTGAGAGGAGGGATGGGAGGCTGGGGAGGAAGCTAGGTTTCCCACACAAAGTGGACTGACCCACAGGCAGACTGCCCACAAACCCATTAGATGGAGGGTAAAAATCTTGTGGTCCAGCTTGCAGTGCTTAATTTTTTTTTTCCAAGTAGTGACACCATGTTAGTCAAATTTTACGGAGTGTTAGTCGAAAATATGCTGTACTTTTGCAGTAGTGTAATAGAGATAATGTGGTAAATGAACACATGTTAATCGGCTCCTGGACAGATGGCCAACGTACATTTCGCAGACAAACATTTGGCCGAACAGACATTTCACTGACAAACATTTGGCTGAATGGACATTTCACTGATGGACATTTGGCCGAACGGATGAAATGGCATTCATTGCCTAACCTAACCTAATTTTCCGTTCAGCCAAATGTTCATTCGGTGAAATGACCGCTTGGCCAAATGTCCATCAGTGAAATGTCTGTCAGCCAAGTGTCTGTCAGTCATCTGTCCAGCCACATGTTAATCAACAGTCTATTGTAATGGGTTGGCACTGTGCTCCAATTTCTTGAATTGACTCTGAATATCTCTCATTCCCCCAGGGAAAACCAGTTAGCTTGAATTGAGTCATGGAGGTAGACAGTACTATACAGTGCCTTCACTCTGAAGAAGGGATGGGGGATGTTGCAGTTCAGAGGGTTATCTGAGTTGTGATATCATCATCCTTTTGGGAGGACAATAATTGAATGAATGATGATGAAAGTGTTCCTTCTTTTTTGGGTCACCCTACCTTGGAAGACAGTCTGTGTATTTAAAATAAAAATAATTTAATAAGGAAAAGCATGAGAGTTGAAACATCTATGGATGGGCATTTTGTACATAAAACAAAACCACTTTTCTTACATTCAGATGTAGGGAAGAGATCATTCATTATCAGGGATAATGAAAAGTGTCAGTTGATGACTTAGAAAAGGGAGTGATAGTAAAGTCATTAGACAGTATTAATAGCATTTTAGGAAATGCTTTGTAAATCATTTGCATGAATTTGCGAGTTTCCAAAGATTTCATTACATAAATACATGCCATGCAGTGCCTAAAGATTGTGATTACCTACACTAACTACATTATGACCTTTAAGATCAACCACCGTAGAGCATGAAGTTGCTTGCCTTGATGTCTCTCCACTCTGGGAAGAAGAAATGGCTTCTGTTGTGGCTGTTGGCCTCTGGACTGACATATCTGCACGAGTTCTTGCCCTTCCTTCACTAGAAGAAAATGCCAAAGAGTTTCTTGGAGGAGGTAATGCTCGCAATAAGTTGACGTATTGCTTATCTCAGAAATGTTTTATTCTAGATAAAGCTTTAAGTTGTTGGTTTATATGAGAAAACTGGATTTAAATGTTTTATTAATAAATGTTAATGACATGCTCACTGATTAATTTTATATGGTGTATTTATTAAGGGATGAGTACATTTTAATATTTTTGTCCATGCCAGATATCATACCTCGTTCTATACTGATGACTACATTTGAAGGCCATCACTACCTTCTGTGTGCCATGGGAGATGGGCAGCTTTTCTATTTCAGTTATGCTCCATCTACTGGCTACCTGTCTGATAAAAAAAAGGTCTGATATAAACTTTAATTTTTTGTTAATATTCATCTTGCTAATTTCTTCATTTTTTTTGTCCCATTGTGTTTTTCCTTCCTTCCTTCCTTTCTTTCTTTCATTACACAATATATTTATTTCACTTCATTGTGTCATTTTTCTCTTAGTTTTCCCTGTTCTTTCCTATCAGCAATGACTACATTTGTATACTGGCTCACATGCACTTAACCCTTTCAGGGTCCGTGCCATAGTTATACGGCTTTGAGTTGAGGGTCCAAATCATAGTTCTATGCCATGAACTCAGCTTACTCTGATAAGCTGTGAGTGGTAAATTTGGGCCTAGATATGAGAGAATACATCTATGTGGTATGTGTGCACCACATAAAACAAGTCCTGCAGCACACAGTGCATAATGAGAGAAAAAAACTGAGACTGTAATTTTTTTATTAAAACAAACTTTGCAGTGTTTTTTTCGTATGTTTTTTATAGTTGTACTTGCTATTTCTTGGTCTCATTTGATAGAATGGAAGATATAATACAGAAATAGAGATGATTTTGATTGGTTTTATTACTGGAAATGGCTTGAAACTGAGCTCAAAGTAGCGGAAATGTTAAATTTTTGCCAATGTTCAAGAGTAAACAAATGACCTCGCACATCTAATACATGCCAGCGGGTGGGTCTAATATATGTTCACCAATGTGATGATATTATTTATTCAGTTATTACAATATTGCATAACAGTAAATTTTCTATTTTTTGGTTTGAATAAAAATGCATTATGTGAATAAAAAATCAAAATGGAATTAATTTGTAAAGCTTGAAAACATAACTAATGAACAGAGGAAATGTTAGTTTAGTGCCAGGAATGCCTGCATTGTTTATTCTGAACCTTATTTTGAAATTGGAATATTTTGAACTTTGCGTTAAATTGGCCAAATTACCAGTTTTCGATCACTTATTTTGTAGTTGAAACAGTTGACTTGGCAATTTCTTGTGCTCAGTCGATAGAACAGAAGTAATTCTAGTGAAATAGCTAAGAGTTTGGTTGACTGGAATAATGTAATTGGCCTAAAATGGGAGTCAAAGTCGGCAAAATCGCCAATGCGTAAATATTGCTGACACATCAAATTTTGCGAGAGCATAATTTCATCAGTTTTCCATCAAATTTTGTACTATTTGTTTTATTACCTTCAGAAAACAATTCTCTACCATTTCATAAGAAAAAATAATTTTTTTTTTTTTTAAATTCTTGGACCCTGTGCACACTTCGAAATTTGGCCTCTGGACCCTGAAAGGGTTAAAAAGCTCCTGCATGCCTTGTGAACACACACACTGCAGGTGTGATCACTTGCTTCTGTATAAATATTTGGGATAAATTTTGTTTGTAATGCATTTTCTGTTTATTTATAGTAGTATAAATTATTTTACAGGTTGTTCTTGGAACGCAGCCTACTACATTGCGAAGATTCCGTTCTCTTTCTTCAACCAATGTATTTGCTTGTTCAGACAGACCTACTGTTATCTACTCATCTAATCATAAGCTAGTTTTCTCCAAAGTCAACTTGAGAGAAGTGACACACATGTGCCCTCTTAATGCAGAGGCATATCCTAACAGGCAAGTTCATTGTAATTTATGCTTGCTTTAAATAGGCAGACTTAAAATAGATGACTTTAAGGTTGGAGCCAAAAAAATAAAAAAAAAATGTATTTTATAATACACAGTAGTACCTCGGTACTTGAACGTAATTCGTTCCAGAAAGGCTGTTGAAGTGTTGATCTGTTCGAGTACCAAACAAATTTTCCCCATAAGGAATAATGTAAATTAGATTAATCCATTTCAGACCCCCAAAAATACACTTACAAAAGCATTTTAATGCGAAGTTTACAAGCCTAGCATGCATAAATCTAAAAAAGAAAAAAACTAAACACAGTGCTTGTCTAAACACCATGCTTGTTTATCCAAGTGATAGACATAAGAACATAAGAAAGAAGGAACACTGCAACAGGCCTACTGACCCATGCGGAGCAGGTCCATGTCCCCACCCCGGGCTAGATCAATGACCCCCCCCCCCCCTCCAAGGATGGAGCACTGCACCAGACCCAGCAGCACAAGCTAGTCAGGTCCAACTCACACCCACCCACACCCACTCATGTATTTATCTAACCTATTTTTAAAACTACACAACATTTTAGCCTGAATAACTGTACTCGGGAGTTTGTTCCACTCATCCACAACTCTGTTACCAAACCATTGCTTTCCTATATCCTTCCTGAATCTGAATTTTTTCAACTTGAAACCATTGCTGCGAGTCCTGTCTTGGCTGGAAATTTTCAGCATGCTATTTACATCCCCTTTATTTATTCCTGTTTTCCATTTATACACCTCGGTCATATCCCCCCTAATTCTATGTCTTTCAAGAGAGTGCAGATTCAGGGCCCTCAGTCTATCCTCATACGGAAGATTTCTGATACATGGGATCATCTTTGTCATCCTCCTCTGTATGTTTTCCAGAGCATTTATATCCATTCTGTAATATGGTGACCAGAATTGAGCAGCGTAGTCTAAATGAGGCCATTGCATCAGTCTATTCAAATCATCCTGGAGTGCTCTAGTGTCCTCATTAGAATGAATTGGACGGCCTATTTTGGTGTCATTAGCAAATTTGCTTATGTCGCTATTTATTCCCTCATCTATGTCGTTTATGTAAATTGTGAACAACAACTGGCCCAACACTGACCCCTGAGGAACACCGCTTGTGACGTGCCCCCATTCTGATTTCACCCCATTTATGCAAACTCTGCTGTCTGTTTGTCAGCCATGCCTCTACACAGGAAAAAATTTCTCTTCCTATTCCGTGTGCCTTAAGTTTCCTCAATAGCTTCTGGTGTGGAACTCTATTGAAAGCCTTACTGAAGTCCATATACACAATATCATATTCATTACCATGATCTACCTCCTCAGACACTTTAGTGAAAAAAGTTAGTAAATTCGTAAGACAGGAACACCCCTTTGTAAAACCGTGTTGAGATTCATTAATCAATCTGTGCCTGTCAAGATGGCTACGAATTGCTTTGGCAATTATTGATTCCATAAATTTTCCCACTATCGAGGTAAGGCTTATTGGTCTATAGTTCGAAGCTAAGGACCTGTCACCTGCCTTCTAAATAGGTATTACATTTGCCATTTTCCACTTATCAGGCACAATGCCAGTTTGTAGTGATACGTTAAAAAGATTAGCCAAAGGTATGCTAAGTTCCTCTTTACATTCCTTTAACACCCTTGCAAATAGTTCATCAGGACCTGGGGATTTGTTAGGTTTTAGTTTCTCTATTTGCCTGAGGACCATGTCACTAGTTACCGCAATCATACATAGTTTATTATCATCCTGTTCTACATAATCTATTATTTCAGGAATATCACTAGTATTTTCCTGGGTGAAAACTGAGAGGAAGTAGGTATTGAGAATTTCACACACATCTTTATCACTGTCAGTGATCTGACCAGAGTTACTCTTAAGTGGGCCAATCTTGTCCCTAATCTTACTTCTGTATACCTGAAAGAATCCTTTTGGGTTAGTCTTTGAATCCCTTGCGACCTTAGCCTCATAATCCCTTTTTGCTTTTCTTATTCCTTTCTTTATTTCTCTCTTTAATTGAATATATTGATTTCTTAACTGCCCATCCTCTCTTTTGATATGCCTATACATGTATATGCCTCTCTTTTGACCAGTGACATGTTTTAATCTATTGTTCATCCATTTGGGATCATTTTTGTTAGATCTAATTTCCCTACTCGGGACAAAAGTTGTCTGGGCACCTAGAACTATGCTCTGAAAAGCGTCATATTGGCAACCAAGATCACCTACCTGACCCATAGTCAGGACATCCCAATTTAGCCCACCCAGGTGATTTTTCAGTCCCATGAAGTCGGCCAAGCGAAAATCTGGGACAGATTTGATTGCAGTTACCTGGGTAATTCCATGATATATTGAAACTAAGTGATTTGTGATCACTTTCCCCAAGCTCATCATTGACCTCAAGATTATTAATTAGTGACTCTTTGTTGGCAAGAACCAAGTCAAGCAGATTGTTTCCTCTAGTTGGTTCTGTCACAACCTGTTCTAAAAAGCAATCCTGAACCATATCAAGAAAGTCACTAGACTCAAGATTTCCTGTCATATTGTTCCAATCAATTTGTCTAAAGTTAAAATCTCCCATTATCACAACATTTTCATATCTAGATGCCTTATGAATTTCGTCCCATAACAGCTTATTGCCCTCCCTATCAAGGTTTGGGGACCTATAAATCACAGCCAAAATTAATTTGTCACGTCCCTCGAAAAAGTGTAGCCAAACAGATTTTGTGTTCGATGTTTCTAATCATATCATGTCTAAAGACAACAATTTAAATTTTATCTGACATACATTGCCACTCCACCACCCTTCCTGTTGACCCTATCAGTGTGGAATAGTTTATAACCCTGTATGTTGCATTCAGAAGGCATTTCTCTATCTTTCAGGTTGAACCAGGTCTCTGTTATACCAATAATATCTATATTACCTACACTTGCAAGTAATCTTAGCTCATCTATCTTATTTCTTAGACTCCTACTATTTGTATAGTAAACCTTAAGGGAGCTAGTCACTCGTTGCCCTCTACTATCTCTCTTTGTTTGTTGATCAGTTGATTTGCCATTACTAGCAACTTTATTTTGAATATTGTTTTTTGAACATATCCCTGAGGTATCCCGGTAATAACTGCTGTTTTTAACCCTAATGCTGCAGCCTGATTGTTTGCCACATACACCCATACCTCTATAATCTATCAGTTTAAATTCCTAGATAAGTCATCTATTACCCTCTCAATTGAATTGGCTAATGCAACCACTCCATCCCCAGAGAGATGAACCCCATCCCTTGCATATATATCACGTTTGCCAAAGAATAGGTTCCAGTTATCAATGAATGGGATTGCAAGTTCCTCGCAGTACCTGTCTAGCCAGCAATTTATACCAATTGCCCTAGACATCCATTCATTGCTTACTCCCTTTCTAGGCAAGATGCTACATATGACTGGGATCCCTCCCTTAGATCTAACTACTTCTATGGCTAACCTGTACTTATCCAGCAGCTCCTCTCTCCTGCCCTTCCCAGTGCCATTACCCCCAGCACTAAGACATTTAATGGGCTTGTTCCCATTACCTGCCATAATATTATCAAGCAAAGGCTTCACTTTTAGATCACCACTTGCATTCCTGTACAACAAAAGAATGAGTCTGTCCTTCATTTGCTAGTGTCCTGGCAGTGACTTCTCCTTTTGAGTGATATAGGTTCTGTTTGGCATTTTTTTCCCCAAAATAACCCTGTCTCATCACAATCGACTATGTACAGGCTGAGGGAATAAAACCCTCAGCCTGTACATAGTCACTAAACTCAATGACGTATTTCTCGGCAGCAGGCCATGTTTGTTTTTTTTGAGTGCCAAGCAAACAGTTGACTACTGCGATTTTTTTTTTTTTACTGAACAAAGTGTTCAAATACCGAATTATTTGAGTTGGGAGCTGTTTGAGTACCGAGGTACTACTGTACTTTTTTGCTGTATATATAGTGCATCTGTATTCCAAAACCAATTGGTCGTTGAGGCAGTACCATAGCAGTTTGTGTTTATGGTTATATGATGAAGCACTCAGATACTTCCAGGAAAATAAGTGAAATGTTGAGAAGGTAGGAAAGTTCCTGATTGTAAAAATACTTGAGTTTTATTTAAGCAGTGGTTATTATGGTAGGAGGAAACAATTTTTTTCACTTCAACAACAACAGATGCTGGTGATGTGGAGGCTATCTACTCAAATACGATCTTGGTTTAGGATAGTTTGTGAAATTAAGATTTATGATTCTCAGTTACTGTATATGCAAGATAGACATCCTATTTCAGCTAGACCTGAAACCAGAGGAGGTACCCATAGAACTCTGAAAGACAACAAAAATTAACGTAAAAACATGCACTTGGTCATAGACAGTACGTAATAATAGACAACTGTCAAAATACCCAATAAGTGTTATATTTCTTTCTTTTGGTTTCATACAATTAGTCCATATGTGCAAAATGGGTAGATATTATTTCTGCTAACATACATTTTATATTTGATCTGGTTCCAAGTCATGAACCAAATTACATCATTAGCTATTATGTCAAAGACCTATGACTGTACTTTGGTTACTGTCTTTAATGGGTACCAGACATGATAAATTATACACCCACATTCAATAAATTTGCCTAATACAATACTGTACATCTGTTTGAGGCTTAGGACAGCTTTCTTGCTTGCTGTAGCCTCTAGAGTCTAGACTGAGAGTACAGGCAGACTCCACTTTACAGCATTTTTCTAATACAGCAGTTTTCAGTTATATCCATTCTTCATTTATTCAGACTTCCTACAATAAATGTATTCACCACTAATTATAAGGTGAGAATGGAAATATTTTAAGCTAAGTAATACAGTGGAGCCCTGGTTTTCGTCTTTATCTGTTCCAGAAGGTTGGCCGAAAACCGATTTGTATGAAAACTGAAGTAATATTTCCCATAAGAAATAATGTAAATCCAATTAATCCGTTCCAGACACCCAAAATTATTAACAAAAAATACATTTTATAGAGAACAACTATAGTTTTACATACAGAAAACAATGAGAAATAAATATAAATGACTAATGAAATGGATAGATTTATTTATTTATTTATTTATTTATTTATTTATTTATTTAGAAATTTAGCATACATACAGAGGTACAAAAAAATACAGGTAAGAGCAGCATGCCAAAGCCACTTATATGCATAGCATTACAGGCTGGCTTACAATTAACTTAAGATTAACTAAGCAATGATGAAATCAGTGATAAGACATTATTGTAAACAGATAACTATAAAATACAAATGAGTATTACAAAGACAGGTCATGTGGTTGCATGCATTGCTGTTCATTCAGTAGAATGGAGTATTCTGTTAGGTAGTGTATTTAAAAAAAATAACAAAGTTAGGTTTAACATTTGTGTGATATAATTGTGAGTAACATTTAGGATATACAATTTATATGGTTCAGTTATTCAGTATTTATTTGGTTTTGAGTGAGATGAGCATTTAACATCATTTTACCTTTATTGAAGACTTGTTGGCATATGGAAGATGGTGAGGAGGGGAGAGGGAAGAGAGGTTATTGTTTGGAAGGGGAATCCCCCCTCTATAAAGACTTCAGGTATCAAAGCCCTATCTGGGGTTACCTCCCTTCTTTGTCTTTTACTGGCACTAGGACCAGCTTGAGAGTCACTAGACCCCTGTCACACAAAAAAATTTGTCCAGAGAGGCCTGTTTCTGGTGCCTCTTTAACCCTTTCAGGGTTTTGGACGCACTAGTACGGCTTACACACCAGGGTTTTTGACGTACTAATACGCCTAAATTCTAGCGCCCTCAAATCTAGTGAGAGAAAGCTGGTAGGCTTACATATGAAAGAATGGGTCTATGTGGTCAATGTGTGCAGCATAAAAAAAAATCCTGCAGCACATAGTGCGTAATAAGAAAAAAAAAAAAACTTTGACCTTGTTTTTGGATTAAAACAGCGACTTCGCACTGTATTTTCGTATGGTATGTATTGTTGTATTCTAGTTTTCCTGGTCTCACTTTATAGAATAGAAGGCATATTACAGAAATTGAGATGATTTTGACTGCTTTTACAATGAAAAGTTCCTTGAAATTGAGCTCGAAGTAGCAGAAATGTTCGGCTTTTACCAAAGTTCAAAAGTAAGCAAATCATGCTAAGCGTTCAGTACACATCAACTGGTGAGTCTAATATTCTTTCACAAGTGTGCTGATATTATTTATACCATTTCTACACTAATGCAGTAGTCTGTATAACAGTAAATCTTCTATTTTTTTGTGAGAATAAAAATTCAAAGTGGAAAGCAAAAGAATGTAAGAGGGGCGTGGGGATGTGACTAATGAACAGAGGAAGTGTTATTTTAGTGCCAGGAATGTCTTTGTTTATTCTGGACCCTGTTTGAAAATTGTCATCTTTTGAAATTTGTGTGAAACTGGCAAAATTGCTAAATTCTGACCACTGTATTGGATAGTTGAAATCGGTAAATAGGTGGTTTCTTGTACTCATTCGATAGAAAAAATAGAGTTCTAGCAAAATAATTATGATTTTTGTTGACTAGTACACTAGAATTGGCCGAAAATAGGGTTCAAAGTGGGCAAAATCGCCGATGCGTAAACATCATCGAGACTGCTAACTTCACAAGAGCATAATTTCGTAAGTTTTCCATCAAATTTCATACTTTTGGTGTCATTATGATTGGGAAAAGATTCTCTGAGGGAGAGGGCCTAGGGACCCTGAAAAGGTTAAGATTTGCCTAAAATGGGACATGGCATTGTCATCGAACATGTTGCTGACACGGCTTGCAACAGCTTTGTTAGGGTGATATTTCTCCACAAAACTTTGCACCTCACTCCACTTTGCACTAATATCCTTAATCACTGAAGAAGGCACATTCTCCCCTCTCTTTTCCTTCTCCTCTGAAGCAATTTCCTCAGCTAAGGTCTGTTGCTATTCCAGATGAAGATCTTGCAGCTCTTCAGTGTTTAGCTCTTCCCTGTGGTCATCCACCAACTCTTCCACATCCTGGCCACTCCCCTCCAACCCCATGGACTTCCCCAAAGACACAATAGATTCCACAACAGGAGTAGGGTCAGCCTCAAACCCTTCAAAATCCTTCTTTTGGCCACATTCTTGCCACAATTTTCTCCAAGAAGAGTTAATCATCCTGGAAGTTACTCCCTGCCAAGCCTTATCTATAAGGCTTATGCAATTAAGGATATTGAATTGATTCCTTCAGAACTCTCTTAGGGTCAATTCAATGTCCATGGTCACTTCAAAGCACCTTTGAAATGACCTGCTGGTCCGTGGGCTGGATGAGAGGAGTGGTATTAGGGGGCAAGAACTTCACTGTGATGAGACTAAACTCCCCCAACAATTGGTCTTCCAAGTCTGGAGGATGAACAGGAGCATTGTCCATTACCAGGAGGCACTTGAGTGACAATTTATTTTCCAGGAGGTGTTTCTTCACACTCAGGCCAAACACTTCATTGACCCACTTAGTGAAATTTTGCCTAGTGACCCATGCCTTATTGTTAGAGTTGCACATCACATACAATTTACTCTTGATGACTTTGTTTTTCTTGAACACTCTAGGATTTTCAGAGTGATTCACCAGTAAAGGCTTCAGTTTGAAATCCCCACTAGCATTACCACAGAACAAGAGAGTTAGCCTGTCCTTCATAGGCTTGCATCCTGGCAGTGCCTTTTCCTCCTGCGTGATGTAGGTCCTTGTTGACATTTTCTTCCAAAAGAGGCCTGTTTCATTACAATTGAAGACTTGTTGGGGGAGGAATCCTTCAGCCTCTATGTTCTCTTTGAATTCATCAATGAATTCAACCCCACATTTGTCTGAACTTTCAGTCACTTCGCTTCTTGAATCTGTCAAACCAGCCTTTGCTGGACATAAATTCACTAACAGCAGCACTCGTTCCAGGCATTTTCTTTGAGATCTTCATGCAACTGCCTTGCCTTTTTGCAAATTATTGCTTTCACAACACTATCTCCTGCTAACTGTTTTTGGTTGATCCACCAACAACAACTCAACATCTCCGATAGTTTGCGATCTCTGTTCTGTTAGCACATTTATCCCTTTCACAACATCAGCTTCCTCGATTTCTTCTTTCTTCACCAGGATGGAACTGATCGTTGATTTGGACTTCCCATACATCCTTGTGAGCTCAGCCACATGTATGCCACTTTTGTATTTTTCTATGAGCTCTTTCTTGAATTCTTTCATGTTTCTCACCTTTACCAAAGGGCTGGCACTCGGAACTTTCTTTGGCCCTATGGTGGCATATTTAGCAATTGCAAGCACAACAAACAATGGATTATTACAAAATGTTTTGGATGAACGTGCGGAGTAATGCTCACTGAATGAGTAACAAAGGCAGACTGAGTCACGAATGTATGAGCGGCCGCATCCCGTGGGCAGGTGGACACGTCTGGTATAGACGATTTCCGAGCAGATGTACAAAAACAGGGAAAATTTCGCCGAAAAAAGTGGTCAGAAACTGAATTGTATGATAACCGGACCAGACAAAAACCGGGGTTCCACTGTATACTGTAGTATATGCATTTTCTAGGCCTAGCTCTATTGCTCACTTAATATATGATAGTTTACAAATATATGATAGTGTAAACATGTTATCAGGCTTTTATATGCATTTGAAAGTGAGAAAAGGCTTTGATTATATTAACAGCAGTTTTCTCTTTACAGCAGTGGTTGAAACCTAACCTGCTGTATAAGCAGGACCTTCCTGTATATTATTGAAGAGCAGCACATTTTTAGTTCCTGTTAGGAGAGAGAAGTGTGTTTGGGCTTGTTTCTGTTACTGTGAGATATTGTATGAATTTCTGTAAATGCTAAGTAGTAGAAGTACAGTGGACCCTCATTTTTCATAATTAATCCGTTCCAGAGAGCGTGACTATTATCGAAATTGACCATTTGTGAATCCATTTTCCCCATAAGAAATAACGTAAATTCAATTAATTCGTTCCAGACACCCAGAAGTATCAACAACAATTTTTTTTTTTTTGCCTTAAAGATAGATTTACATGCACAAAAGAATGAACATTCAACATGACAGTTACCTTTATTGAAGGCTGTTGTTGATGAATGGAAGACAGGGAGGAGGAGGAGGAGGAGGAGGAGGAGAGGGAAGAGAGGTTCTTGCTTGGAAGGGGAATATCCCTCCATAAAGAGACTAGGTCACTTCAGGGGTCACTTCCCTAGCTTAAATATAGATTTACATGCAGAAAAGAATGCCAAATAAATTGAAAGCACTAATAAAATGTATAATTGAACATTTAACCTCACACTTGCCTTTACTGAAGACTTTTGATGGTGTATGGCAGACGGGGCAGAGGGAGGGGAGGCGAGTTTATTGTTGGAGAATATGACACTAATATCAACTCTACAGCTTATTTATCTATCACAATTCAACTAATATGACATAATAAACAATATTAATGACATAGAAAAATGGAATATACTCTAGAATGAATTAAATACGTCATGAATGTCACAAGAGGTGTTGTGTTGTTGTTGTTGGGTGTATAAGGGCCACTCTAAGCACCCTCTACCACCATCACTACCACCCTCTACCACCATCACTACCACCATCACTACCACCATCACTACCACCATCACTACCACCATCACTACCACCATCACTACCACCCTCTACTGCCATCACTACCACCCTCCACCACTATCACAACTGCTAGCACCCTCTACCACCATCACTACCACCCTCTACCACCATCACTACCACCCTCTACCACCATCACTACCACCCTCTACCACCATCACTACCACCCTCTACCACCATCACTACCACCCTCCACCACTATCACAACTGCTAGCACCCTCTACCACCATCACTACCACCTTCTACTACTATCACAACTGCTACCACTCTACCACCACCACCTTCATATTTTTCTACAAACTTTTTCTTGAATTATATGTGTTTCTCACATTCTTTACCAAAGGGCTGGCACTAGAAGCTTTGTTTGGAGCCATGGTGACTTATTTAGCAGTTGTAAGCACTAAAATGAATGGAATATTATGAAATGTATCATACGAACTTGTGGGATCATCCTCACTCACTGATAAATAATGGCACACTGGCTGGGAATGGAGTGTGAGGCGGCTCGCAGCTGTGTGTACGTGTCCCAGATGATCGACTATTTGCGAGTCAAACAACAATTCACAAGTCAGTGTTTTGATGAAAACGTCACGATTTTTTTAAATTACGACTTTCGAACCTTAAAATTATCGAGGGTCCACTGTATGTATGAAAGTGTGTATCTGCATTAAACTAGAATGTTGATATAAAATGTATGAATAGGAATGTTTCTTTTTAGAAAGTATACTACTTGATTGGTTGATAGTGGCCTAATGTGCATAATTCTCATAAAGTTCATAAACTGCTACTTTGGCACTATTTACATTAGTCATAAAACTTTTTAATATTTTAGTTTATCAGGGTAACTAATTTTGTGTTTGTACTGATTTAGTTGCATTGGAAATCCCATGTTACTGGATTGTTTGTCAGTGCATTTGCCAGTCTGTTTACTTGTGATTTAGCAGTGGTGGCATTAATAGTTTTACACTCCTTTTTCAGTTATTGGTACTACTAAAAATCTATTTCTTTTTCTAATTTTCTGAAGTTATCTGCTTTGTTCTAGTTACTCTAAAAGTAATCAGTGCCTTTTTTTACTACATTACAATAACAGATTTAAAGCTGCAATATATTTAGAAATATTTATTATTTCAGTCTTGCCTTAGCCACCAGTGAGGGCATCACCATTGGCACCATTGATGAAATACAAAAGCTTCACATACGAACTGTACCACTGGGGGAAACACCACGACGCATTGCTTATCAAGAGGAGACAGAGGTGAATGTTTTTGTTTATATAATTAAAAACTGTAAAAAGTATAGGAAAATAAGTCTGTTGAGTATGCCTGGTAATGTGTATGGTAGAGTTATTATTGAAAGAATTAAGAGTAAGACAGAGAGCAGGATAGCAGATGAACAAGGAGGCTTTAGAATGGGTAGTGGGTGTGTAGACCAAGTGTTTACAGTGAAACATATAGGTGAACAGTATTTAGATAAGGGTAAAGAGGTTTTTGTGGCATTTATGGAATTATAAAAGGCACATAGGGTGGATAGGGAGAAATATGGTAGTTGTTGTAAATGTATGGAATGGAAGGTAGGTTACTGAAAGCAGTGAAGAGTTTTTACAAGGATAGTGAGACTCAGGTTAGAGTATGTAGGAGAGAGGGAGATTATTTCCCAGTAAAAGTAGGCCTTAGACAAGGATGTGTGATGTCACCGTGGTTGTTCAATATATTTATAGATGGGGCTTTAAGAGAAGTGAATGCTTGGGTGTTGGCAAGAGGTGTGGGGTTAAAAGAATCTAACACAAAGTGGGAGTTGTCACAGTTGCTCTTTGCTGATGACACTGCTTTTGGGAGATTCTGAAGAGAAGTTGCAGAGGTTGGTGGATGAGTTTGGTAGGGTATGTAAAAGAAGGAAATTAAAAGTGAATATAAGAAAGAGTAAGGTGATGAGGATAACAAAAAATTTAGGTATCGAAAGATTGGATATCAGATTGGAGGGAGAGAGTATGAAGGAGGTGAATGTATTTAGGTATTTAGGAGTGGATTTGTCAGCAGATGGGTCTGTGAAAGATGAGGTAAATCACAGAATTGATGAGGGGAAAAAGGTGAATGGTGCACTGAGGAGTCTGTGGACACAAAGAACATTATCCATGGAAACAAAGAGGGGAATGTATGAGAGTATAGTTATACCGACTATCTTATGTGGGTGTGAAGCATGGGTGGTGAATGTTGCAACAAGGAGAAGGCTGGAGGTAGTAGAGATGTCGTGTCTGAAGGCAATATATGGTGTGACTATAATGCAGAGAATCCGTAGTTTAGAAATTAGGAGGAGGTGTGGGGTTACCAAAAGTATTATCCAGAGGGCTAAGAAGGGGTTATTCAGGCAGTTTGGACATGTAGAGAGGATGGAACAAAATAAGAGTAACTTGGAGAGCGTATAAATCTGTAGGGAAGGGAGGGCGGGGTAGGAATCAGCCTAGGAATGGTTGGAGGGAGGGGGTACAGGATGTTTTGTGTGTGAGGGGCTTGGACTTCCAGGAAGCATGCATGAGTGTGTTAGGAGTGAATGGTTTTTAAGACTTGACATACTATTGGAGTGTGAATAAGGTAACATTTATGAAAGGATTCAGGGAAACCAGCAGGCCGGACTTGAGTCCTGGAGATGGACACTACAGTGCTGACACTCTGAAGGAGGGGTGTTAATGTTGCAGTTTTATAACTGTAGTGTAAGCGCACCTTTGAGGTGCAATTTGGCGGAAGAGTATTACCATACTAATAAAGAGAAATTAAGGTTTTCTTCATGTAACAAATGGGCTCTTTTAATTACTAAGCAAGTTCACAAGAAAGCAGTTTATTGAGAAACAGAGCACTATGCTGTATTTATCAGTAGATCTCTTGCATTAATCATTTTTAGTGTTTCATAATTGATTATTATTGCTTGAATGCATAACCTTTTGAACAAATACTCTATACAGAAATGTATTGGTTTATGATTGTTTGCATGTTTATTGCTGTATTAGTGAAAGTTATGAGTGAGTTGGATGCTAAACTTGATGAGGAGTCCCAGGTCATTGCATTCTTCATCACAAACAAATAGCATGAGGGTTACCAGTGATTTAAACAATGACAGTGTGTCCTGCATTGCCAGGTGTTAGCTGCCTGTTTTTGTTAGTTCATTTTATAATTGACAGTTCTTTCTTTCAACACACCGGCCGTATCCCCCCGAGGTGGGATGGCCCAGAAGGAAAAACGAAAGTTTCTCCTTTCAAATTTAGTAATAAATACAGGAGAAGGGGTTACCAGCCCCTTGCTCCCGGCATTTCAGTCGCCTCTTACGACACGCATGGCTTACGGAGGAAGAATTCTGTTCCACTTCCCCATGGAGAATAATTGACAGTTAACTATGTTAAAATTAAAAAAGGAGATGGGTAGCCTGTATAGTCAGTAAACTGAATCAGGAACTTGGTGGTTGTGGTTACCACCAGGAATGTTTTGTATGCTGGCAGAATGATTAGAAACTGCATACAGTGCAAATGTAGAGTAAATGGTAAAGAAAAAAAATTGCTCACTTTGTTTTAGTTAATCTTGTTTTACAACCCATAATTATGGTTATAGGTAGTAGGTTGGTAGACAGCAACCACCCAGGGAGGTACTACCGTCCTGCCAAGTGAGTGTAAAACGAAAGCCTGTAATTGTTTTACATGATGGTAGGATTGCTGGTGTCTTTTGTCTGTCTCATAAATATGCAAGATTACAGGTACGTCTTGCTACTTCTACTTACACTTAGGTCACACTACACATACATGTCCGTGTTTATTTATACACACTCATCTGAGTTTTCTTTGATTTTATCTTGATAGTTCTTGGTCTTATTACTTTTCCTTTTATATCCATGGGGAAGTGGAATAAGAATCTTTCCTCCGTAAGCCATGCGTGTTGTAAAAGTCAACTAAAATGCCGGGAACAATGGGCTAGTAACCCCTTTTCCTGTAAAGATTACTAAAAAGAATAAGAAGAAGAAAATTGTCAAAGTGGGAAGTCTGAATGTGCGTGGATGTTGTGCAAATGATAAGAAAGAGATGATTGCGGATGTTATGAATGAGAAGAAACTGGATGTCCTGGCTTTAAGTGAAACAGAGCTGAAGGGGGTGGGAGAGTTTCAATGGAGAGGAATAAATGGGATTAGGTCAGGGGTTTCAAATAGAGTTAGAGCTAAAGAAGGAGTAGCAATAATGTTGAAGGATAAGCTATGGCAGGAAAAGAGGGACTACAAATGCATAAATTCAAGGATTATGTGGAGTAAAATAAAGATTGGATGTGAAAAGTGGGTTATAGTATGCGTATATGCACCTGGAGAAGAGAGAAGTGTAGAGGAGAGAGAGAGATTCTGGGAAATGTTGAGTGAATGCGTGGGGAGTTCTGAATCAAGTGTGAGAGTAATGGTGGTTGGGGATTTCAATGCTAAAGTGGGTAAAAATGTTATGGAGGGAGTAGTAGGTAAATTTGGGGTGCCAGGGGTAAATGTAAATGGGGAGCCTTTAATTGAGCTATGTGTAGAAAGAAATTTGGTAATAAGTAATACATATTTTATGAAAAAGAGGATAAATAAATATACAAGGTATGATGTAGCACGTAATGAAAGTAGTTTGTTAGATTATGTATTGGTGGATAAAAGGTTGATGGGTAGGCTCCAGGATGTACATGTTTATAGAGGGACAACTGATATATCAGATCATTATTTCGTTGTAGCTACAGTTAGAGTAAGAGGTAGATGGGAAAAGAGGAAGGTGGCAACAACAAGTAAGAGGGAGGTGAAAGTGTATAAACTAAGGGAGGAGGAAGTTCGGGCGAGATATAAACGACTATTGGCAGAAAGGTGGGCTAGTGCAAAGATGAGTAGTGGGGGGGTTGAAGAGGGTTGGAATAGTTTTAAAAATGCAGTATTAGAATGTGGGGCAGAAGTTTGTGGTTATAGGAGGGTGGGGGCAGGAGGAAAGAGGAGTGATTGGTGGAATGATGAAGTAAAGGGTGTGATAAAAGAGAAAAAGGTAGCTTACGAGAGGTTTTTACAAAGCAGAAGTGTTATAAGAAGAGCAGAGTATATGGAGAGTAAAAGAAAGGTGAAGAGAGTGGTGAGAGAGTGCAAAAGGAGAGCAGATGAAAGAGTGGGAGAGGCACTGTCAAGAAATTTTAATGAAAATAAGAAAAAATTTTGGAGTGAGTTAAACAAGTTAAGAAAGCCTAGGGAAAGTATGGATTTGTCCGTTAAAAACAGAGTAGGGGAGTTAGTAGATAGGGAGAGGGAGGTATTAGGTAGATGGCGAGAATATTTTGAGGAACTTTTAAATGTTGAGGAAGAAAGGGAGGCGGTAATTTCATGCACTGGCCAGGGAGGTATACCATCTTTTAGGAGTGAAGAAGAGCAGAATGTAAGTGTGGTGGAGGTACGTGAGGCATTACGTAGAATGAAAGGGGGTAAAGGAGCTGGAACTGATGGGATCATGACAGAAATGTTAAAAGCAGGGGGGATATAGTGTTGGAGTGGTTGGTCCTTTTGTTTAATAAATGTATGAAAGAGGGGAAGGTACCTAAGGATTGGCGGAGAGCATGTGTAGTCCCTTTATATAAAGGGAAAGGGGACAAAAGAGATTGTAAAAAATATAGAGGAATAAGTTTACTGAGTATACCAGGAAAAGTATACGGTAGAGTTATAATTGAAAGAATTAGAGGTAAGACAGAATGTAGAATTGCGGATGAGCAAGGAGGCTTCAGAGTGGGTAGGGGATGTGTAGATCAAGTGTTTACATTGAAGCATATATGTGAACAGTATTTAGATAAAGGTAGGGAAGTTTTTATTGCATTTATGGATTTAGAAAAGGCATATGATAGAGTGGATAGAGGAGCAATGTGGCAGATGTTACAAGTTTATGGAATAGGTGGTAAGTTACTAAATGCTGTAAAGAGCTTTTATGAGGATAGTGAGGCTCAGGTTAGGGTGTGTAGAAGAGAGGGAGAATATTTCCCGGTAAAAGTAGGTCTTAGACAGGGATGTGTAATGTCACCATGGTTGTTTAATATATTTATAGATGGGGTTGTAAAAGAAGTAAATGCTAGGGTGTTCGGGAGAGGGGTGGGATTAAATTATGGGGAATCAAATTCAAAATGGGAATTGACACAGTTACTTTTTGCTGATGATACTGTGCTTATGGGAGATTCTAAAGAAAAATTGCAAAGGTTAGTGGATGAGTTTGAGAATGTGTGTAAAGGTAGAAAGTTGAAAGTGAACATAGAAAAGAGTAAGGTGATGAGGGTATCAAATGATTTAGATCAAGAAAAATTGGATATCAAATTGGGGAGGAGGAGTATGGAAGAAGTGAATGTTTTCAGATACTTGGGAGTTGTCGTGTCGGCGGATGGATTTATGAAGGATGAGGTTAATCATAGAATTGATGAGGGAAAAAAGGTGAGTGGTGCGTTGAGGTATATGTGGAGTCAAAAAACGTTATCTATGGAGGCAAAGAATGGAATGTATGAAAGTATAGTAGTACCTACACTCTTATATGGATGTGAAGCTTGGGTGGTAAATGCAGCAGTGAGGAGACGGTTGGAGGCAGTGGAGATGTCCTGTCTAAGGGCAATGTGTGGTGTAAATATTATGCAGAAAATTCGGAGTGTGGAAATTAGGAGAAGGTGTGGAGTTAATAAAAGCATTAGTCAGAGGGCAGAAGAGGGGTTGTTGAGGTGGTTTGGTCATTTAGAGAGAATGGATCAAAGTAGAATGACATGGAAAGCATATAAATCTATAGGGGAAGGAAAGAGGGGTAGGGGTCGTCCTTGAAAGGGTTGGAAAGAGGGGGTAAATGAGGTTTTGTGGGCGAGGGGCTTGGACTTCCAGCAAGCGTGCATGAGCGTGTTAGATAGGAGTGAATGGAGACGAATGATACTCGGGACCTGACGATCTGTTGGAGTGTGAGCAGGGTAATATTTAGTGAAGGGATTCAGGGAAACCGGTTATTTTCTTATAGTCGGACTTGAGTCCTGGAAATGGGAAGTACAATGCCTGCACTTTAGCCCTTTGAGGGTTTTGGTCGTACTAGTACGTCTTACGCGTAGGGGTTTTTGATGTACTAGTACTCATAAATTCTAGCGGCCTCAAATCTAGTGGGAGAAAGCTGGTAGGCCTTCATATGAAAGAATGGGTCTATGTCGTCAGTGTGCACAGTCTAAAAAAAATCCTGCAGCACACAGTGCATAATGAGAAAAAAGAAACTTTGGCCATTTTTTTTTAATAAATCAGCGACTTTGCAATGTATTTTCGTATGGTATTTATTGTTGTATTCTAGTTTTCTTGGTCTCATTTTATAGAATGGAAGACATATTACAGAAATTGAGATGATTTTGACTGGTTTTACAATGAAAGGTGCCTTGAAATTGAGCTCAAAGTAGCAGAAATGTTCGATTTTTACCAAACTTCAAAAGTAAACAAATCGTGCCAAGCGTGCAATACACGTCAACTGGTGAGTCTAATATTCTTTCACAAGTGCACCAATAATATTTTTACCATTTTTTACACTAATGCAGTAGTCTGCATAACAGTAAATCTTATATTTTTTGTGAAAATAAAAATTCAAAGTGGAAAGCAAAAGAATATAAGAGGGGCCTTGAGACGTGACTAATGACTAGAGGAAATGTCATTTTAGTGCCAGGAATGTCTTTCTTGTTTATTCTGGACCCTATTCGGAAATTGGCATCTTTTGAAATTTGTGTGAAATTGGCAAAATTGCTAAATTCTGACCACTGTACTGGATAGTTGAATTTCATAAATGGGTGGTTTCTTGCACCCATTCGATAGAAAAAATGGAGTTCTAGCGAAATATTCATATTTTTTGTCGACTAGTATAGTGAAATTGGCCGAAAATGGGGCTCAAAGTGGGCAAAAATGCCGATGCTTAAACATCGCCGAGACCGCTAACTTTGCGAGAGCATAATTCCGTAAGTTTTCTATCAAATTTCAAACTTTTGGTGTCTTTATGATCGGGAAAAGGTTCTCTATCTTTTCATAAGAGAAAATAATTTTTTTTTTTTTAAATTTGGCCGACCCTGAGAACGAGTTTCGGAGAGGGCCTGTCGACCCTCAAAGGGTTAAAGGAGGGGTTTGGGATATTGGCAGTTTGGAGGGATATGTTGTGTATCTTTATACGTATATGCTTCTAAACTGTTGTATTCTGAGCACCTCTGCAAAAGCAGTGATAATGTGTGAGTGTGGTGAAAGTGTTGAATGATGATGAAAGTATTTTATTTTTGGGGATTTTCTTTCTTTTTTGGGTCACCCTGCCTCGGTGGGAGACGACCAACTTGTTGAAAAAAAAAAATTATGGTTATTTTAACCCTTTCACTCTCCAAATCCGTAAAATTGATTGTTTTTTTTTAAGTGGTAGAGATTCTTTTTCTGGAGGTAATGATGCCAAAAGTATGAAATTTGATGGAAAACTTATGGAATTACACGGGCACGAAAATAATGGTCTGGGTGCCGTTGACACTGGCAATTTTGCCATCTTTCTATTTTAATTAAATTTCCTTTGCTCCATTCAACCAAATTTTGAACTATTTCACACACTGCACAGGCCCATTCTCTCATGTCTATGCCAGTATTTATCGCTTATGGCTTATCAGAGTGAGCTGAACTCGTGACGTAGAACTATGTGAGGGACTCTAGCCTCAGTGACATAGTTCTGTGTAATGGCTACTGAAAGGCTTAAATGCTGTGGAAGGTCGTCGTCCATTTCATCGTTCACTTGATTTAAGCATAAATGGTTTATGATTTGGTGGAAAATTAAGTACAATGTCTATACCCCAGGCCTTAGACAGGAATGTGTAATGTCACTATGGTGGTTTAACATTTATAGATGGAGTTGTAAAAGAAGTAAATGCTAGGGTGTTTGGGAGAGGTCTTCTTTCAACAAACTGACTGTATCCCACAGAGGCAGAGTGGCACAAAAAGAAAAATGAAAGTTTCAGAAGAAGGGGTTACTGGCCCCTTGCTCCTGGCATTTTAGTAGCCTCTTAAGACACACATGGCTTATGGAGAAAGAATTTTTCACTTCCCCATGGAGAGTTGAGGAGAAGTGTGTGATTAAATTATGGGGAGTCAAATACAAAATGGGAGTTGACACAGTTAATTTTTCCTGATGATACTGTCATGATACTGTTCTTTTGGGAGATTCTAAAGAGAAGTTGCCAAGGTTAGTGGACGAGTTTGGGAGGGTGTGTAAAGGAAGAAAGTTGAAAGTGAACATAGATAAGAGTAAGGTGATGAGGGTATCAAACAAATTAGGTAAAGAAATATTAAATATCACATGGGAGGGAGGGAGTATGGAAGAAGTGAATGTTTTCGGATATTTGGGAGTAGATTTGTCAGCAGATGGGTTTATGAAGTACGAGGTTAACCACAGAATTGACGAAGGAATAAAAGGTGAGTGGTGCATTGAGGTATCTGTGGAGACAAAAAATGTTATCTATGGAGGTGAAGAAGGGAACGTACGGGAGTATAGTGGTATCAGCACACTTATATGGGTGTGAAGCATGTGTTGTAAATGCTACAGCAAGGAGGAGGCTGGATGCAGCAGAGATGTCGTGTCAAAGGGCAATGTGTGGTGTAAATATTATGCAGAGAATTCTTAGTGTGGAAATTAGGAGGTGGTATGGAGTTACTAAAAGTATTATTCAGAGGGCTGAAGAGGGATTATTGAGGTGGTTTGGTCATTTAGAGAAGAAGGAGCAAAATAGGATGACTAGGAGTGTGTATAAATCTGTAGTGGAGGGGAGGAGGGGTAGGGGTCACCCTAGGAAAGGCTGGAGGGAGGGGGTAAAAGATGTTTTGTGTGCAAGGGGCTTGGACATACAGCAGGCATGTGTGAGCATGTTAGATAGGAATGGATGGAGACAAGGGGTTTTTGGGACCTGATGAGCCATTGGAGTGTGAGCAGGATAATATTTTGTGAAGGGATTCAAGGAAACCTGTTAGCTGGACTTGAGTCCTGGAGGTGGGAAGTACAATGCCTGCACTTTTAAGGAGGAGTTTGGGATATTGGCTGGAGTGACATCTAAAGTGTCATATCTGGGTGCCTCTGCAAAGACAGTGATTATGTGTGAATGATAGTGAAAATGTTTCTATTTTTTTGGGTCAACCTGTCTTGGTGGGAGACAGCTGACGTGTTTAAAAAAAAAAAACGAGAATTTGTACTCATACATTTAGCTAGTAATTCACTAAGTACATCCATCTGTTATATGTAAGTAGGACCTTGAAAGGCTGGCTGTAAATTAGAAAATGGTTGAGTTAGTTTTGTGTTATTGTTCCATATCAGTTTCCTTATTTGGCATCTTAGAATTTTTTTTTTTTTTAATAAAATATTTCTTCCCTGTTATTAATGTTGTCTTTCCAACAAGAATATTAAGGATTTTCCTGGTGGGAATTAATTTTTATGTTGTTTTAAATTATTTCAGACATTTGGAGTAATAACAATGCGTGTGGATGTGATGGATAATAATGGGTTACGTAGTGGGGGTGCGTGTGCCTCCTTGGGTGCTCACTCTACATCTGCTGCATCAACAACTTCCAGCTTGCTCAAACCCCCAGTACAACCACCCCCTGAACCTGGACAAGAAGTAGAAACTCATAACCTTCTTGTTATATCACAAAATACTTTTGAAGGTATGTTGAGTGTAGTAATATAGGGTCAGTATGGCAATTTTTTTTTAAAGGAATTTAATTATTATAATCAGGGATATAAATTCATTACATTTTTGACTGCTGCCAAATATTGTGTGTGTATGTGTGTGTGTTTGTATTTTTTTTTTTTTCATCAGATTTGTCCCACTCAGGCTGGGGTGACCCGATAAGAAAGAAACACTCACCATCATTCAACATTTCACCATCATTCACACACAATCACTGTGCAGAGGCACCTGCATATGACAGTTTAGATGTTACTCCAAACAGCCAGTGTCCCAAACCCCTCCTTTAAAGTGCAGGTATTGTACTTCCCACCTCCAGGACTCAGTTTCGGCTAACCGGTTTCCCTGAATACCTTCACAGAATATTACCCTGCTCACTCGAACTCTAAATAATCAAACCACCTCAGTAACCTCTTCAGCCCTCTGAATTATACTTTTAGTAACTTCACACCTTCTAATTTCCACACTACAAATTCTCTGCATAATATTTACACAACACATTGCCCTTAGACACGACTTCTCCACTGCCTCCATTCTCCTCCTCACTGCAGCAGTCACAACCCATGTTTCACACCCACATTAAGTGTTGGCACCACTGTACTCTTGTATATTCCTTTCGTTGCCTCAGTTGATAATGTTTTTTGTCTCCACAGATACCTCAGTGCACCATTGCCTTTGTTCCTTAATCAGTTCTATGGTTTACCTTGTCCTTCGTAAACCCATCTGCTGACAAGTCTACTCTCAAATATCTGAACACATTCACTTCTTCCTTACTCCCTTCCTCCAATGTGATATCCCATTTTTCTTTACCTTACTCATTTGATACCCTCATCACCTTATTCTTATCTGTGTTCACTTTCAACTTTCTTCCTTTACACACCCTTCCAGACTTGTTCACTAACCTTTGCAATCTCTGTTTAGCATCTCCCAAAAGCACAATATCATCAGCAGAAAGTAACTGCCAATTCTCATTACGTATTTGAGTTTTTACGCATTTAGTTTTACAACCCCCATCTGTAAATATGTTAAACAACCATTGTGACATTACACATCTCTGTCTAAGACCTACTTTTACTGGAAAGTAATCTCCCTCTCTCCTACACACCCTAACCTGAGCCTTACTATCCTTGTAAAATATCTTTACAGCATTTAGTGACTTACTACCTATTCTAAACACTTGCAACAACTGCCACATTGCTCCCTTATCCACTCGATCATATTTTTTTTTTTTTAGCACTTTGGCCTCTTCCCACCTTATCTAAATCCATAAAAACAATGAAAACTTCCCTGCTTTTATCCAAATATTGTTCACTTGTATGTTTCAGTGTGAACACTTGGTCTACACATCCCCTACCCATTCTAAAGGCTCCTTGTTCATCTGCAATCCTGCTCTGTCTTACTTCTAATTCTTTCAGTACTAAACCCTACACATGGTATACTTAGTAAATTACTACTATTTTCAACAAACTGGCTGTATCCCACTGAAGCAGGGTGGCCCAAAAAGAAGAACAAAAGTTACTTAGTAAACTTATTCCCCTCTATATTTTTTTCATCAAATTGGCCACATCCCCTCAAGGCAGGGTGACCCAAAACAGTAAGAAACTTTAACCATCATTCACACACAATCACTGTCTTTGCAGAGGCATGCAAATACGACAGTTCAGATGTCACTTCAAACAGCAAATATGTATATATAAACCATAGAATTGATGAAGGAGAAAAGGTGAGTGGTGCATTGGGGTATCTGTGGAGACAACATTATCCATGGAGGCAAAGAAGGGAATGTATGAGAGTATGTGGTACCAACGCTATATATATGGGTATGAAGCATGGGCTGTAAATGCTGCATCAACGAGGAGGCTGGAGGCAGTGGAGATGTCGTGTCTAAGGGTAATGTGTAGTGTAAATATTATGCAGAGAATTTGTAGTGTGGGAATTGGGAGGAGGTGTGGAGTTACTGAAAGTATTACTCAGAGGGCTGAGGTATAAAAAAAATGTGGGGTTGTTGAGGTGGTTTGGTCATTTAGAAAGGATGGAGTAAAATAGGATGATTGGAGGGTTTATCTGTAGTGGAGGGGAGAAGGGGTTGGGGGTCATCCTAGGAAAGGATGGAGGGAGGGGGTAAAAGAAGTTGTATGTGCAAGGGGCTTGGACATAGAGCAGGCATGTGTGAGTGTGTTGGATAGGAGTGAATAGAGACAAATAATGTTTGGGACCTGACAAGCTGTTGGAGTGCAAGCAGGTATGGAGGGATTCAGGGAAACTGATTAGCCAGACTTGAGTCCTGGAGGTGTGAAGTACAAAGCCTGCACTTTGAGGGGTTTGGAATGTTTGCTGTTTGGAGTGACATCTAAACTGTCGTATCTGAGCACCTCTGCAAAGACAGTGATTATGTGTGAATGATGGTGAAAGTGTTGAATGATGGTGAAAGTGTTGAATGATGATGAAAGTATCTGTTTTGGGTCACCTTACCTTGGTGGGAGACAGCTGATGTGTTGAAAAAAAATGTGTGTTAGGGATAATCGTATATAAAATGCTTCCAGACAGTTCTGACATCTTTAATTTTTCCCAAGACTCATGAAGGAACATGACACTTAGACAGGGATGTGTAATGTCACCATGGCTGTTTAATATATTTATAGATGGGGTTGTAAAATAAGTAAATGCTAGGGTGTTCGGGAGAGGGGTGGGATTAAATTATGGGGAGTCAAATACAAAATGGGAATTGACACAGTTACTTTTTGCTGATGATACTGTGCTTATGGGAGATTCTAAAGAAAAATTGCAAAGGTTAGTAGATGAGTTTGGGAGTGTGTGTACAGGTAGAAAGTTGAAATTGAACATAGAAAAGAGTAAGGTGATGAGGGTATCAAATGATTTAGATAAAGAAAAGTTGGATATCAAATTGGGGAGGAGGAGTCAGGAAGAAGTGAATGTTTTCAGATATTTGGGAGTTGACGTGTCAGTGGATGGATTTATGAAGGATGATGTTAATCGTAGAATTGATGAGGGAAAAAAGGCGAGTTGTGCGTTGAGGTATACAGTAGGGCCCCACTTATACGGCGGGTTAGGTTCCAGGCTGTCTCCGGAAAGCAGACATTGCCAGAAGGCAGAACGCCATTTTTTCCATTTATAAATGTATATAAATGCCAGACAGCAAGTTTATGCTAAATTATATTAAGTTAGTAATAGAACCAGGCATTAAAAACACACAAAGTAAATTCATTACTTATCTTAAAGTATTTGTAATCTTAATGTAGGGAGAGAGGTGAGTAGTACTTATTTGTAGGAAGTCAGATGCAGGTAGCCCAGGTGTAGGTAGCCCTGACTCCCCGTCTCATACTAATATACGATATTTAAAACATCCCAGAGAGGTAAAATACACATACAGTACACTCATTATTTACCTTAAAATATGTGTAGTTTTAATATAGGAAGAGAGGTGAGTAGTATTTATTTGTAGGAAGTCAGTGTAGGTAGCCGGTAGGTGTAGCCTGCCTGGGCTACACCTACTGGCTACCTACACTGTGGCCCAGAGCCATATTATTAACATTGACATGCCTTGTTCACTGAATTTAATCATTTCTAACAACTACCTTTAGATGCCATCATAAACGAAAGTAGAAGTAATGAATAATTCATGCCGAAAATTGTAAACAAAAGCGGAGTGAGGGAGTGGCTGGGCCAAACGCATATTCATACACGTTTTCTCTGATGGCTGAGCAGAGAAAACGTAATGTTGTCCCTCCACCCGGCTACCACACAGGTCCACAAGTATTATTATCAGAGCACACATAAAATATGCAATAAATGCCAGACAACAAGTTTACACTAACTTATATTAAGTTAGCAATAGTAATAGGCATTAAAAACACAATAAAAGGTAAGATACACACAGAGTACGCTTATTACTTACCTTAAAATATTAATATTAATGTGTGAGGTGAGTGGCAGGGTGTTTATTGAATAAAATCAGAATGGCACACCATCATCCTCTAACTTGGCACTTAAAGCAAGAGGCTTACGACTTCTCTTTTTATCACAGCTAACCTTAGACGCCATTATCAATGAGAGCCAACTAGTTAACGAAAGAGTAAACGAGAGACAGAAAGAGATACAGAGCTGAGACAATGTAAGAGCACAAACTGAACAGGTAGTGGACGATCACTTGGTCAGGCGAAATAAATGTGTATTAATATGTGTCTACTTTTAGTTCATTCACGTCCATTTGTAAGAGTTTGTAAAACATTTACCTCAATATTTTTTATTATAATAATAATTACCTCACAATACAAATACTCTTCCATTGTGTACAAGTTGTACAAGTTAGTTCAGAATAAACAAACAGCAACACACCATTTTTAGAGTGAATGAAGATAATATTAATAATAATAATAATAATATTATTATTATTATTTATTATAAAAAGCACTAAACCCACAAGGGTCATGAATTGCTATATATAACGGAAAGGCATACGAAAAGAATATTTTTCTACAGTTATCCCCCAGTTTGACTACAGAAACCGTAATTCTTCCGACACTACCTACACAACCGCTTTGTAAACAAATCTCATATTTATGAAAATTTTTATTCTGTGAGTGTATGTATCATGTTTATATGCTATGTAATGGGTTTCATATATAATTTTGAGGAAAATATCATAGATGGATTAATGAAAATGCCTATATTGATGTAAAATAAGACAGTGTGCCCAAGAGTGATTATTATTACATAGTATTGGCATCATGAGTAGAGAGAGACTTAGCGATTTTAATGTGTACCTGCACACCAGCACAGTGTGTAAGTATATTAGGTACAGGTACACTTAAGTATAATTATCAGAGTACATATAAATATGCAGTAACTTTAAAACACTTGAAATTTTGGAAAGTTTCCTGACATAATAGATGAGGTCACGGAAAATGTAAACAAACCGGGTGGGAGGTGCCGTATTTGAAAGACCACTTGCCGTACAGCAAATTTTGGTCATAATTTGACATCGCCGTATTAGCGGAACGCTGTAAGGCGAAACGCCATAAAGCGGGGCCTCACTGTATATGGAGGCAAAAAATGTTATCTATGGAAGCAAAGAAGGGAATGTATGAAAGTATAGTAATACCAACACTCTTATGTGGGTGTGAAGCTTGGGTTATAAATGCTGCAGTGAGGAGGAGGTTGGAGGCAGTGGAGATGTTCTGTCTAAGGGCAATGTGTGGTGTAAATATTATGCAGAAAATTCGAAGTGTGGAAATTAGTAGAAGGTGTTGAGTTAATAAAAGTATTAGTCAGAGGGCTGAAGAGGGGTTGTTGAGGTGGTTTGATCATTTAGAGAGAATGGATCAAAGTAGAATGACATGGAGAGCGTATAAATCTGTAGGGGAAGGAAGGCGGGGTACGGGTCGTCCTCGGAAAGGTTGGAAGGAAGGGGTAAAGGAGGTTTTGTGGGCAAGGGGCTTGGACTTCCAGCAAGTGTGCGTGAGCGTGTTCGATAGGAGTGAATGGAGACGAATGGTATTTGGGACCTGATTAGCTGTTGGAGTGTGAGCAGGGTAATATTTAGTGAAGGGATTCAGGGAAACCGGTTATTTTTATATAGCCGAACTTGAGTCCTGGAACTGGGAAGTACAATGCCTGCACTCTAAAGGAGGGATTTAGGATATTGGCAATTTGGAGGGATATGTTGTGTATCTTTATACGTATATGCCTCTAAGCTGTTGTATTCTGGGCACCTCTGCAAAAACAGTGATTATATGTGAATGAGGTGAAAGTGTTGAATAATGATTAAAGTATTTTCTTATATATATATATATATATATATATCTTTCTTCTTTCTTTCAACATACCAGCCGTATCCCACCGAGGCGGGGTGGCCCAAAAGAAAAAACTAAAGTTTCTCTTTTTAAATTTAGTAATATATACAGGAGAAGGGGTTACTAGCCCCTTGCTCCCGGCATTTTAGTCGCCTCTTACAACACGCATGGCTTACGGAGGAAGAATTCTGTTCCACTTCCCCATGGAGGTAAGAGGAAATAAACAAGAACAAGAACTAGAAAGAAAATAGAAGAAAACCCAGAAGGGTATATATATGCTTGTACATGTATGTGTAGTGTGACCTAAGTGTAAGTAGAAGTAGCAAGACATACCTGAAATCTTGCATGTTTATGAGACAGACAAAAGACACCAGCAATCCTACCATCATGTAAAACAATTACAGGCTTTCGTTGTACACTCACTTGGCAGGACGGTAGTACCTCCCTGGGCGGTTGCTGTTTACCAACCTACTATCTAAATATATACTATATATATATATATATATATATATATATATATATATATATATATATATATATATATATATATATATATATATATATATATATATATATACGTATATATATATATATATATATATATATATATATATATATATATATATATATATATATATATATATATATGTGTGTGTGTGTGTGTGTGTATTTTTTTTTTTTATTTTTTTTTTTTTCAACAAGTCGGCCGTCTCCCACCGAGGCAGGGTGACCCAAAAAAGAAAGAAAATCCCCAAAAAGAAAATACTTTCATCATCATTCAACACTTTCACCACACTCACACATTATCACTGTTTTTGCAGAGGTGCTCAGAATACAACAGTCTAGAAGCATACACATATAAAGATACACAACATATCCCTCCAAACTGCCAATATCCCAAACCCCTCCTTTAAAGTGCAGGCATTGTACTTCCCATTTCCAGGACTCAAGTCCGACTATATGAAAATAACCGGTTTCCCTGAATCCCTTCACTAAATATTACCCTGCTCACACTCCAACAGATCGTCAGGTCCCAAGTGCCATTCGTCTCCATTCACTCCTATCTAACACGCTCACGCACGCTTGCTGGAAGTCCAAGCCCCTTACCCACAAAACCTCCTTTACCCCCTCTCTCCAACCCTTTCGAGGATGACCCCTACCCCGCCTTCCTTCCCCTATAGATTTATATGCTTTCCATGTCATTCTACTTTGATCCATTCTCTCTAAATGACCAAACCACCTCAACAACCCCTCTTCTGCCCTCTGACTAATACTTTTATTAACTCCACACCTTCTCCTAATTTCCACACTCCGAATTTTCTGCATAATATTTACACCACACATTGCCCTTAAACAGGACATCTCCACTGCCTCCAACCGTCTCCTCGCTGCTGCATTTACCACCCAAGCTTCACACCCATATAAGAGTGTTGGTACTACTATACTTTCATACATTCCCTTCTTTGCCTCCATAGATAACGTTTTTTGACTCCACATATACCTCAACGCACCACTCACCTTTTTTCCCTCATCAATTCTATGATTAACCTCATCCTTCATAAATCCATCCGCCGACACGTCAACTCCCAAGTATCTGAAAACATTCACTTCTTCCATACTCCTCCTCCCCAATTTGATATCCAATTTTTCTTTATCTAAATCATTTGACACCCTCATCACCTTACTCTTTTCTATGTTCACTTTCAACTTTCTACCTTTACACACATTCCCAAACTCATCCACTAACCTTTGCAGTTTTTCTTTAGAATCTTCCATAAGCACAGTATCATCAGCAAAAAGTAACTGTGTCAGTTCCCATTTTGAATTTGATTCCCCATAATTTAATCCCACCCCTCTCCCAAACACCCTAGCATTTACTTCCTTTACAACCCCATCTATAAATATATTAAACAACCATGGTGACATTACACATCCCTGTCTAAGACCTACTTTTACCGGGAAGTAGTCTCCCTCTCTTCTACACACCCTAACCTGAGCCTCACTATCCTCATAAAAACTCTTTACAGCATTTAATAACTTACCACCTATTCCATATACTTGCAACATCTGCCACATTGCTCCTCTATCCACTCTATCATATGCCTTTTCTAAATCCATAAATGCAATAAAAACTTCCCCATCTTTATCTAAATACTGTTCACATATATGCTTCAATGTAAACACCTGATCTACACATCCCCTACCCACTCTAAAACCTCCTTGCTCATCCGCAATCCTACATTCTGTCTTACCTCTAATTCTTTCAATTATAACCCTACCGTACACTTTTCCTGGTATACTCAGTAAGCTTATTCCTCTATAATTTTTAGTCTCTTTTGTCCCCTTTCCCTTTATATAAAGGGACTATACATGCTCTCTGCCAATCCCTAGGAACCTTCCCCTCTTTCATACATTTATTAAACAAAAGTACCAACCACTCCAACACTATATCCCCCCCTGCTTTTAACATTTCTGTCATGATCCCATCAGTTCCAGCTGCTTTACCCCCTTTCATTTTACGTAATGCCTCACGTACCTCCCCCACACTTACATTCTGCTCTTCTTCACTCCTAAAAGATAGTATACCTCCCTGACCAGTGCATGAAATTACTGCCTCTGTTTCTTCCTTAACATTTAAAAGTTCCTCAAAATATTCTCGCCATCTACCCAATACCTCCATCTCCCCATCTACTAACTCCCCTACTCTGTTTTTAACCCTTTGAGGGTTTTCGTCGTACTAGTACGTCTTACGCGTAGGGGTTTTTGACGTACTAGTACTCATAAATTCTAGCGGCCTCAAATCTAGTGGGAGAAAGCTGGTAGGCCTTCATATGAAAGAATGGGTCTATGTGGTCAGTGTGCACAGTCTAAAAAAAATCCTGCAGCACACAGTGCATAATGAGAAAAAAAAAACTTTGACCATTTTTTTTGAATAAATCAGCGACTTTGCAGTGTATTTTCGTATGGTATTTATTGTTGTATTCTAGTTTTCTTGGTCTCATTTTATAGAATGGAAGACATATTACAGAAATTGAGATGATTTTGACTGGTTTTACAAAGAAAGGTGCCTTGAAATTGAGCTCAAAGTAGCAGAAATGTTCGATTTTTACCAAACTTCAAAAGTAAACAAATCGTGCCAAGCGTGCAATACACGTCAACTGGTGAGTCTAATATTCTTTCACAAGTGCACCAGTAATATTTATATCATTTTTTACACTAATGCAGCAGTGTGCATAACAGTAAATCTTATATTTTTTGTGAAAAAAATTCAAAGTGGAAAGCAAAAGAATATAAGAGGGGCCTTGAGACGTGACTAATGACTAGAGGAAATGTCCTTTTAGTGCCAGGAATGTCTTTCTTGTTTATTCTGGACCCTATTCGGAAATTGGCATCTTTTGAAATTTGTGTGAAATTGGCAAAATTGCTAAATTCTGACCACTGTACTGGATAGTTGAATTTCATAAATGAGTGGTTTCTTGCACCCATTCGATAGAAAAAATGGAGTTCTAGCGAAATATTCATGTTTTTTGTCGACTAGTTCAGTGAAATTGGCCGAAAATGGGGCTCAAAGTGAGCAAAATCGCCGATGTGTAAACATCGCCGAGACTGCTAACTTTGCGAGAGCATAATTCCGTAAGTTTTCTATCAAATTTCAAACTTTTGGTGTCTTTATGATCGGGAAAAGATTCTCTATCTTTTCATAAGAGAAAATAATTTTTTTTTTTTAAATTTGGCCGACCCTGAGAACGAGTTTCGGAGAGGGCCTGTCGACCCTCAAAGGGTTAACTGACAAATCCATATTTTCCCTAGGCTTTCTTAACTTGTTTAACTCACTCCAAAATTTTTTCTTATTTTCATTAAAATTTCTTGACAGTGCCTCTCCCACTCTATCATCTGCTCTCCTTTTGCACTCTCTCACCACTCTCTTTACCTTTCTTTTACTCTCCATATACTCTGCTCTTCTTATAACACTTCTGCTTTGTAAAAACCTCTCATAAGCTACCTTTTTCTCTTTTATCACACCCTTTACTTCATCATTCCACCAATCACTCCTCTTTCCTCCTGCCCCCACCCTCCTATAACCACAAACTTCTGCCCCACATTCTAATACTGCATTTTTAAAACTATTCCAACCCTCTTCAACCCCCCCACTACTCATCTTTGCACTAGCCCACCTTTCTGCCAATAGTCGCTTATATCTCACCCGAACTTCCTCCTCCCTTAGTTTATACACTTTCACCTCCCTCTTACTTGTTGTTGCCACCTTCCTCTTTTCCCATCTACCTCTTACTCTAACTGTAGCTACAACTTAATAATGATCCGATATATCAGTTGCCCCTCTATAAACATGTACATCCTGGAGCCTACCCATCATCCTTTTATCCACCAATACATAATCTAATAAACTACTTTCATTACGTGCTACATCATACCTTGTATATTTATTTATCCTCTTTTTCATAAAATATGTATTACTTATTACCAAATTTCTTTCTACACATAGCTCAATTAAAGGCTCCCCATTTACATTTACCCCTGGCACCCCAAATTTACCTACTACTCCTTCCATAACATTTTTACCCACTTTAGCATTGAAATCCCCAACCACCATTACTCTCACACTTGATTCAAAACTCCCCACGCATTCACTCAACATTTCCCAAAATCTCTCTCTCTCCTCTACACTTCTCTCTTCTCCAGGTGCATACACGCTTATTATAACCCACTTTTCACATCCAATCTTTATTTTACTCCACATAATCCTTGAATTAATACATTTATAGTCCCTCTTTTCCTGCCATAGCTTATCCTTCAACATTATTGCTACTCCTTCTTTAGCTCTAACTCTATTTGAAACCCCTGACCTAATCCCATTTATTCCTCTCCATTGAAACTCTCCCACCCCCTTCAGCTTTGTTTCACTTAAAGCCAGGACATCCAGCTTCTTCTCATTCATAACATCCACAATCATCTCTTTCTTATCATCTGCACAACATCCATGCACATTCAGACTTCCCACTTTGACAATTTTCTTCTTCTTATTCTTTTTAGTAATCTTTACAGGAAAAGGGGTTACTAGCCCATTGTTCCCGGAATTTTAGTTGACTTTTACAACACGCATGGCTTACGGAGGAAAGATTCTTATTCCACTTCCCCATGGATATAAAAGGAAAATTAATAAGACCAAGAACTATTAAGATAAAATCAAAGAAAACTCAGATGAGTGTGTATAAATAAATGTGTACATGTATGTGTAGTGTGACCTAAGTGTAAGTAGAAGTAGCAAGACATGCCTGTAATCTTGCATATTTATGAGACAGACAAAAGACATCAGCAATCCTACCATCATGTAAAACAATCACAGGCTTCGTTTTACACTCACTTGGCAGGACGGTAGTACCTCCCTGGGTGGTTGCTGTCTACCTCCTGGCAGTGAGAGCCCCTCATGCTGGGGACTTTCTGTTGGCTGTTCCCAACTCCAGCCTTGGCACACGCCTCGTCCCACAGACCATTCGCATCGGTGTTGCCCTTTGACTTGCCGCCCCTATTTTCGCCGAACACAGGTGTATTTGTGGCAGTGAAGCAGCAGACCGATTTGGGTACCATGGTCTTGTGTGCCGTAAATCCGAGGGAAAGATTGCAAGACATGAAGAGGTTAATAACATTATCAAGAGGAGCCTCACAACAGCTGGATGCCCAGCAGTAAGGGAGCCACCCCAACTATGCAGATCTGATGGCAGCCAGAAGCGTCCAGATGGTAGCACCCTTCAAGCCTGGACAGATGGGAAGCAGGTGGTGTGGGACTATACATGTGCATCTACCTTGGCTGATACCTATCTCCAATACACCAGGGAGGAAGGAGGGGCAGCTGCCAGCTTCAGGGAGTCCCAAAAGTCTAGAAAATATGGAGAACTTGCCCATCATTATATGTTTGTTCCCATAGGTTCAGAGATCCTTGGCTCATGGGGAAAGAGTGCATCTAAATTCCTTAAGGAGCTGGGAAAAAGACTCATCAGGGTAACTAGGGATCCCAGGGCAGCTAGTTTTCTGTTCCAGCGGCTCAGTGCGGCTGTTCAAAGGGGTAATGCCTGCTGTATTTTGGGAACACGCCCCAGCTCTGAGGAGCTGGATGAGATTTTCGCCTTATAGTCGGTGATACACACGTAACAACATGTATCTTATATGCCACCTTTATATCAACAATGTATCTCTTAAATCTTCTGTACCATATTATGTAATAAAATATTCCTATTGGTAAAAAGAAATCTATACTAAAAGATGGGGTGGTAGGGGAAGTGGAATATTCAAACGGCTTCAGGAAGAAATCCAAATATTCTTCCTTGAAGCCTTTTTATGCACACACACACACACACACACACACACACACACACACACACACACACACACACACACACACACACACACACACACACACACACACACACACCCACACACACACACACACACTCACACACACACACACACACACACACACACACACACACACACACACACACACACACACACACACACACACACACACACACACACACACACACATACATACATACATACATATACATATACATATTTTTCAACAAGTTGGTCGTCTCCCACCGAGGCAGGGTGACCCAAAAAAGAAAGAAAATCCCCAAAAAGAAAATACTTTCATCATCATTCAACACTTTCACCACACTCACACATTATCACTGCTTTTGCAGAGGTGCTCAGAATACAACAGTTTAGAAGCATATACGTATAAAGATACACAACATATCCCTCCAAACTGCCAATATCCCAAACCCCTCCTTTAAAGTGCAGGCATTGTACTTCCCATTTCCAGGACTCAAGTCCGACTATATGAAAATAACCGGTTTCCCTGAATTTTTTTTTTTTTTTTTTCAACAAGTCGGCCGTCTCCCACCGAGGCAGGGTGACCCAAAAAAGAAAGAAAATCCCCAAAAAGAAAATACTTTCATCATCATTCAACACTTTCACCACACTCGCACATTATCACTGTTTTTGCAGAGGTGCTCAGAATACAACAGTCTAGAAGCATAAACATATAAAGATACACAACATATCCCTCCAAACTGCCAATATCCCAAACCCTTCCTTTAAAGTGCAGGCATTGTACTTCCCATTTCCAGGACTCAAGTCCGACTATATGAAAATAACCGGTTTCCCTGAATCCCTTCACTAAATATTACCCTGCTCACACTCCAACAGATCGTCAGGTCCCAAGTACCATTCGTCTCCATTCACTCCTATCTAACACGCTCACGCACGCTTGCTGGAAGTCCAAGCCCCTTACCCACAAAACCTCCTTTACCCCCTCTCTCCAACCCTTTCGAGGACGACCCCTACCCCGCCTTCCTTCCCCTATAGATTTATATGCTTTCCATGTCATTCTACTGTGATCCATTCTCTCTAAATGACCAAACCACCTCAACAACCCCTCTTCTGCCCTCTGACTAATACTTTTATTAACTCCACACCTTCTCCTAATTTCCACACTCCGAATTTTCTGCATAATATTTACACCACACATTGCCCTTAAACAGGACATCTCCGCTGCCTCCAACCGTCTCCTCGCTGCTGCATTTACCACCCAAGCTTCACACCCATATAAGAGTGTTGGTACTACTATACTTTCATACATTCCCTTCTTTGCCTCCATAGATAACGTTTTTTGACTCCACATATACCTCAACGCACCACTCACCTTTTTTCCCTCATCAATTCTATGATTAACCTCATCCTTCATAAATCCATCCGCCGACACGTCAACTCCCAAGTATCTGAAAACATTCACTTCTTCCATACTCCTCCTCCCCAATTTGATATCCAATTTTTCTTTATCTAAATCATTTGACACCCTCATCACCTTACTCTTTTCTATGTTCACTTTCAACTTTCTACCTTTACACACATTCCCAAACTCATCCACTAACCTTTGCAATTTTTCTTTAGAATCTCCCATAAGCACAGTATCATCAGCAAAAAGTAACTGTGTCAATTCCCATTTTGAATTTGATTCCCCATAATTTAATCCCACCCCTCTCCCAAACACCCTAGCATTTACTTCCTTTACAACCCCATCTATAAATATATTAAACAACATCCTCCCATGTCCTGGAACATTCAGTACTATCATGCCACAAATCCATAGAAAATTGTTGACACCACTGTACTCTAGTACATTCACCTTTTTGCTTCTAGCACTGACTCACAAAATCGTAATGACATGATTGCAAACAAACCATACCACGGGTGGGATTGAACCCGCGGTCAGAGAGTATCAAAACTCCAGACCGTCGCGTTAGCCACTTGACCAGCTAGCCACAATAAGATTCGTCCAAGTAGGTATATTTCTACACCATAGGAAGGTTAGCATAGGCACCACTGTGACCACAAATGCAAGTTTTTATAGACGAATCTCCCGTGGTATGGTTTGTTTGCAATCGTGTCATTACGATTTCGTGAGTCATGTTGACGGCATTGAGGGGACTTGAGCTAGAGTTCATCACGGCCACGCTAGCTGGAGATTCGTCTGTAAAAACTTGTATTTGTGGTCACAGTGGTGCTTATGCTAACCTTCCTATGGTGTAGAAATATATCTAGTTGGACGAATCTTATTGCGGCTAGCTGGTCCAGTGGCTAATGCGACGGTCTGGAGTTTTGAGACTCTCTGACCGCGGGTTCAATCCCGCCCGTGATATGGTTTTTTTCTAGCACTGCATTCTCAAGTCTGCACCATACCTCCTCCATGTAATGATCTTACAATATTAAAAATTAAAATAAATTTATATTATATGTGTGCATTTGTATGCATGAACATAATAAACGAATTAATTCTCAGTAATCTCTTGGTTTTAATACATTTTCATTTCATTTGTCCCCTTTCTTTTCTTTGTGAGAAGTATGTAATCCTAGTATTCATTGTTGCTGTTACTAAAATCACTTTGTTTCCCTGCAGTGCTACACTGTCACAGTTTTCACCCAGGAGAATATGCATTGAGCATATGCTCCACAAGGTTGAAGGATGACCCAACTGTATATTATGTAGTAGGGACAGCGCTTGTCAACCCTGAGGAATCTGAATCTAAGCAAGGGCGAATTATTCTCTTCTCCTTTGCTGAGGGTAAACTACAGCAGGTAAGTATAATGCTTTTAATTTATATTTCAGAAGTTACATCTATTGCATATGTTAGATAAACAGTTGATAAAAGTGTTTAACAGTTTTCACTGCAGAATGAGTACATTTACATGTACGGTGTAGATACTTTCAGAACAGAATAAGAATTTTATTGAAAAATGCAGTATTTTTTTTTTTTTTTTATTAACACATCGACTGTTTCCCACCAAGGCAGGGTGGCCTGAAAAAGAAAAACTTTCATCATCATTCACTCCATCACTGTCTTGCCAGAGGCATGCTTACACTACAGTTATAAAACTGCAACATTAATACCCCTCCTTCAGAGTGCTGGCACTGTACTTTCCATTTCCAGGAATCAAGTCCGGCCTGCTGGTTTCCCTGAATCCCTTCATAAATGTTAAGCTTGCTTGCACTCCAACAGCACGTCAAGTCCTAAAACACAATTTGTCTCCATTCGCTCCTATCTAACACATGTATGCTTGCTGGAAGTCCAAGCCCCTCGCACACAAAAACACCTTTACCCCCTCCCTCCAACCTTTCCTAGGCCAACCCCTACCCTGCCTTCTTTCCACTACATACTTATACACTCAAAATCATTCTATTTCGTTCCACCCTCTCTACATGTCCACACCATCTCAATAACCCCTCCTCAGCCCTCTGGATAATAGTTTTGGTAATCCCACACCTCCTCCTCATCTCCAGACTATGGATTCTCTGTGTTATATTCACACCACACATTGCCCTCAGACATGACATCTCCACTGCCTCCAGCCTTCTCCTTGTTGCAACATTCACAACCCATTCCTCACACCCATACAGGAGCATTGGTATAACTATACTCTCATACATTCCTCTCTCTGCTTTCATGGATAAAGTTCTTTGTCTCCACAGACTCCTCAGTGCACCACTCACCTTTTTCCCCTCGTCAGTTCTGTGGTTCACCTCATCCTTTATAGACCTATCTGCTGACACATCAACTTCCAAATATCTGAACACATTCACCTCTTCCATACTCTCTCCCTCCAGTCTGATATCCAATCTTCCGTTACCTAAGTTTTTTGTTATCCTCATCACCTTTTCTATATTCACTTTTAATTTCCTTCTTTTACATACCCTACCAAACTCATCATCCAACCTCTGCAACTTGTCTTCAGACTCTCCCAAAAGCACAGTGTCATCAGCATAGAGCAACTCCCACTTTGTTAGATTCTTTATCTTTTAACCCCACACCACTTGCCAACTCCCAACACCATGGTGACATCACACATCTCTGTCTAAGGCCTACTTTTACTGGGAAATAATTTCCCTCTCGCCTACATACTCTAACCTGAGCCTCACTCTCCTCGTAAAAATTTTTTCACCACTTTCAATAACATACTATCTCCTATTCCATACATTTGCAACATCTGCCACATTGCCCCCCCTTCCCCCATCCACCCTATCATATGCCTTTTCCAAATTCATAAATGCCACAAAAACCTCTTTACCCTTATCTAAATACTGTTGACCTTATGTTTCACTGTAAATACTTGGTCTACACACCCACTACCTTTCCTAAAGCCTCCTTGTTCATCTGCTATTCTGCTGTCTGTCTTACTCTTTAATTTTTTCAATAATAACTCTACCATACACTTTACCAGGTATACTCAACAGACTTCTTCCCCTATAATTTTTACACTCTTTTGTCCACTTTGCCTTTATACAAAAGAACTATGCGTTCTCTCTGCCAATCCCTAGGTACCTTACCCTCTTCCATACATCTATGAAATAAAAACACTAACCTCTCCAAAACTATATCCCCACCCACTCTTAACATTTCTATCTTTATCCCATCAATCCCAGCTGCTTTACCCCCTTTCATTCTACTCTCTGCCCCAAGCACTTCCCCCACACTCACCACTGGTTCTTCTTCACTCCTATAAGATGTTATTCCTCCTTGACCTGTACACGAAATCACAGCTTCCCTATCTTCATCAATATTTAACAATTCCTCATAATATTTTCTCCATCATCCCGAGACCTCTAACTCTCCATTTAACCCATTAATTGTACAAATGTAGATCAACGTTCGCTTGCCCAGTGCTCCGAATATTTTGCAGAAAAAAAAAACTTTTTTTTTTTTTAATTAAAGAGGGCAATTTTCTGTGTATAATAAGACCAAAAAAAAAAAATTAGGACCAGTACTTAATGGGATATAAGACTGTGAAGTTGGCACTGGATGCTCACCTGATGGCAACATAGAGTCCTACCGCTTGCAGAAGTGTTGCCGATATCCCTTTTTTTTTCTCGTTTTTATTATTTATTATTTATTATCACACTGGCCGATTCCCACCAAGGCAGGGTGGCCCAAAAAAGAAAAACTTTCACCATCATTCACTCCATCACTGTCTTGCCAGAAGGGTGCTTTACACTACAGTTTTTAAACTGCAACATTAACACCCCTCCTTATATTTTATGTAATTTTTATGTTCCGATAACTACAGTTGATAGTAGTTCTCGTGATTTCATAGCCAATCTTTGTTCTGACACTAATTTTAGATACTGAAATTGTACTCAAATTGTCACAAACACACTGATAGGTCAGCATTTGCACCTGTCTTCGTCATTTACTATTGTCTAGGAATATGTACAAAGTATTTCTAGGTCCTAGCAATGTTTTAGACACTCTGGAATATATATGAAACTTTGAAGCATGGTGTTAAGGTGAGTGTTACTGAACTGCTGACAGGGTATGCAGTGGAGTGACACCTGATGATTGTGCACTGCTGCATGGAACCCTGACTTTATTTGTTTTCACTTTTACAGGTGAATGTCTCTCTGTCTGTCTAGCTATGACTGTATCTGTCTTTGTCTGCCTGTGTGTTTGTCTTTCTATCTGCCTGTGTGTGTATGTCTTTCTGCCTTCCTTTGTCTGTCTGTCTTTCTGTTTGCTTGTCTCTCTTGTCTCAGAGAGTTGCTCATGAACCAATTGGTATTACACATGATCACGTCTGATTCCTGAACAAGTGAAAATGTGTATTACTTGCCAGTTGCCAATTATGCTTATTATGCATTATATCTACAAGCACAGTATAGCACTTTGTCTGGATTTTTTGGGTTATCCTAGGTAATTTACACCATGTATAATTGTATTTACGTATGTGTACCTGTGAGATAGATACAGACACACAGACAGAGATAGGGACAGCCAATCAGCCAGCCACCAGCCAGTCAGCTGCTGGCCAATCAGCCACCAGCCAGCCAGTCAGCCTGTGGAACAGACATTACACATTTCAGAATTATTTCTTTTTACTTAGGACATAGGTTATAGGACATTCTGGCAGGATGATACTACCAGTGGTACCAAAATTGAAAGGGTGTTGCACAAATGTTGCACATGGGTTATTATTGAGGTTTTTGATATTTCTGCAACCACTTGTGGCCACATCCACCTCAAAGCCACTAAACTGGGGCCAGCATCACTTTCCTCGTAAAAGGGAAGTGTTAATATGACATAATATCAGTGAATCCTTGGTGCTTGCTGTGCTGTTTGCTCTAGCTGGCGCTCAGTTGAACTGGTGCTCTCTCAAGGTACTAAGTAGTCCCAGATTTTTTTAATACTGTGCACACCAAGTGTTAAGACCCATTCTATGCTGACCAGGCATTTCAGGCCAATCTTAGTAAATTTGGAGGCAGGAAAAAAAAAAACATAGATCTACATTTGGAGCACTAGCAGTAAGAACGTAGATCTACATTTGGACAGTTAACGGGTTAATAACTCTCTCCTCCTACTTTTAACTAACAAATCCCTTCTTTCCCTAGGCTTTCTCACCTTATTAATCTCACTCTATAACTTTTTCTTATTTTCAACAAAATTTGTTGATAACATCTCACCCACTCTCATTTGCTTTCTTTTTACATTGCTTCACCAGTCTCTTAACCTGTCTTTTTGTTTCTATATACTCCTCCCTCCTTGCATCACTTCTGCTTTGTAAAAACCTCTCATATGCTAACTTTTTCTCTCTTACTACTCTTTACATCATCATTCCACCAATTGCTCTTCTTCCCTCCCGCACCCACTTTCCTGTAACCACAAACTTCTGCTGAACACTCTAACACTATATTCTTAAACTTACCTCATACATCTTCTACCCCATTGCCTATTCTCTCACTAGCCCATCTGTCCTCCAACAGTTGTTTATTATTATTATTTTTTATTATCACACAACCCCATCTATAAATATATTAAACAACCACGGTGACATCACATATCCTTGTCTAAGGCCTACTTTTACTGGGGAATAATTTCCCTCTTTCCTACATACTCTAACTTGAGCCTCACTATCCTCTTAAAAACTCTTCACTGCTTTCAGTAACCTACCTCCTATACCATACACCTGCAACATCTGCCACATTGCCCCCCTATCAACCCTGTCATATGCCTTTTCCAAATCCATAAATGCCACAAAGACCTCTTTAGCCTTATCTAAATACTGTTCACTTATATGTTTCACTGTAAACACCTGGTCCACACACCCCCTACCTTTCCTAAAGCCTCCTTGCTCATCTGCTATCCTATTCTCCGTCTTACTCTTAATTCTTTCAATAATAACTCTACCATACACTTTACCAGGTATACTCAACAAACTTATCCCCCTATAATTTTTGCACTCTCTTTTGTCCCCTTTGCCTTTATACAAAGGAACTATGCATGCTCTCTGCCAGTCCCTAGGTACCTTACCCTCATCCATACATTTATTAAATAATTGCACCAACCACTCCAAAACTATATCCCCACCTGCTTTTAACATTTCTATCTTTGTCCCATCAATCCTGGCTGCCTTACCCCCTTTCATTTTACCTACTGCCTCACGAACTTCCCCCACACTCACAACTGGCTCTTCCTCACTCCTACAAGATGTTATTCCTCCTTGCCCTATACACGAAATCACAGCTTCCCTATCTTCATCAACATTTAACAATTCCTCAAAATATTCCCTCCATCTTCCCAATACCTCTAACTCTCCATTTAATAACTCTCCTCTCCTATTTTTAACTGACAAATCCATTTGTTCTCTAGGCTTCCTTTACTTGTTAATCTCACTCCAAAACTTTTTCTTATTTTCAACAAAATTTGTTGATAACATCTCACCCACTCTCTCATTTGCTCTCTTTTTACATTGCTTCACCACTCTCTTAACCTCTCTCTTTTTCTCCATATACTCTTCCCTCCTTGCATCACTTCTACTTTGTAAAAACTTCTCATATGCTAACTTTTTCTCCCTTACTACTCTCTTTACATCATCATTCCACCAATCGCTCCTCTTTCCTCCCACACCCACTTTCCTGTAACCACAAACTTCTGCTGAACACTCTAACATTACATTTTTAAACCTACCCCATACATCTTCGACCTCATTGCCTATGCTCTCATTAGCCCATCTATCCTCCAATAGCTGTTTATATCTTACCCTAACTGCCTCCTCTTTTAGTTTATAAACCTTCACCTCTCTCTTCCCTGATGCTTCTATTCTCCTTGTATCCCATCTACCTTTTACTCTCAGTGTAGCTACAACTAAAAAGTGATCTGATATATCTGTTGCCCCTCTATAAACATGTACATCCTGAAGTCTACTCAACAGTCTTTTATCTACCAATACATAATCCAACAAACTACTGTCATTTCGCCAGTTGTTTATATCTTACCCTAACTGCCTCCTCTAGTTTATAAACCTTCACTTCTCTCTTACTTGGTGTTTTATTTTCCTTGTGTCCCATCTACCTTTTACTCTCAGTGTAGCTACAACTAAAAAGTGATCTGATATATCTGTAGCCCCTCTGTAAACATGTACATCCTGAAGTCTCCCCAACAGTCTTTTATCTACCAATGTATAGTCCAACAAACTACTGTCATTTTGCCGTACATCATATCTTGTATACTTATTTATCCTTTTTTTTTTCCTAAAGTATTTGTTGCCTATAACCAAACCCCTTTCTATACAAAGTTTAGTCACTTGGCTCAAAAGTTCCTACACACTCACTCAACATCTCCCAAAATCTCTCTCTCTCCTCAACACGTCTCTCTTCTCCAGGTGCAATTATTAACATTTTTTTTTTTTAATTTACATTATATGCATCATTTTGGGCAGGCCTCAGGCTAAAATTTTCAGTAACCCCTGTATATCTGCCAGGGTTTTATTCGTAGAAAATGCCATGAAGTCCCTAATAGTGAGTACTAGTAGAGTAGGGTCCCAATTTACAACATTAATTCATTCCTGAAAATCCATTGTAAATTGAGTATTTGGTACCTGGAACTTACTTCCCCCTCAGAAACCAATTTTATAATTGGTGAAGCGTCCCAAGCAATGGTATTCTGTATCTTATTTATTTTTTAACTAAGATTATTTAGTCAATATTTTATATTCAGTACTGATCATTTTCATTTTCACCCGTTTACTTACAGATAGTATAAAACATTGTTTAATTACTTTATAGAAGTTAAATAATATGGTACTGCCGTCAAAAAGACACAGTGAAGAGAGACTTTTTATTAGTACAAATATGGATCTCCTTTTGCAGTGTCTTGTGCTTTCTTTTACCATTAGACTCACTGTGTCTAGAAGTTGAAATTCAGGGATATTTTTTATTTTTTTATTAACACACTGGCCGATTCCCACCAAGGCAGGGTGGCCCGAAAAGGAAAACTTTCACTATCATTCACTCCATCACTGTCTTGCCAGAAGGGTGCTTTACACTTCAGTTTTTAAACTGCAACATTAACACCCCTCCTTCAGAGTGCAGGCACTGTACTTCCCATCTCCAGGACTCAAGTCCGGCCTGCCGGTTTCCCTGAATCCCTTCATAAATGTTACTTTGCTCACACTCCAACAGCACGTCAAGTATTAAAAACCATTTGTCTCCATTCACTCCTATCAAACACGCTCACGCATGCCCGCTGGAAGCCCAAGCCCCTGGCACACAAAACCTCTTTTACACCCTCCCTCCAACCTTTCCTAGGCCGACCCCTACCCCGCCTTCCTTCCACTACAGACTGATACACTCTTGAAGTCATTCTGTTTCGCTCCATTCTCTCTACATGTCCGAACCACCTCAACAACTCTTCCTCAGCCCTCTGGACAAAAGTTTTGGTAATCCCGCACCTCCTCCTAACTTCCAAACTACGAATTCTCTGCATTATATTCACACCACACATTGCCCTCAGACATGACATCTCCACTGCCTCCAGCCTTCTCCTCGCTGCAATATTCATCACCCATGCTTCACACCCATATAAGAGCGTTGGTAAAACTATACTCTCATACATTCCCCCCTTTGCCTCCAAGGACAAAGTTCTTTGTCTCCACAGACTCCTAAGTGCACCACTCACCCTTTTCCCCTCATCAATTCTATGATTCACCTCATCTTTAATAGACCCATCTGCTGACATGTCCACTCCCAAATATCTGAATACATTCACCTCTTCCATAATCTCTTCCTCCAATCTGATATCCAATCTTTCATCACCTAATCTTTTTGTTATCCTCATAACCTTACTCTTTCCTGTATTCACTTTTAATTTTCTTCTTTTGCATACCCTACCAAATTCATCCACCAACCTCTGCAACTTCTCTTCAGAATCTTCCAAGAGCACAGTGTCATCAGCAAAGAGCAACTGTGACAACTCCCACTTTATGTGTGATTCTTTATCTTTTAACTCCACGCCTCTTGCCAAGACCCTCGCATTTACTTCTCTTACAACCCCATCTATAAATATATTGAATAACCACGGTGACATCACACATCCTTGTCTAAGGCCTACTTTTACTGGGAAATAATCTCCCTCTCTCCTACATACTCTAACTTGAGCCTCACTATCCTCGTAAAAACTCTTCACTGCTTTCAGTAACCTACCTCCTACACCATACACTTGCAACATCTCCCCTGTGTGTTTTAACCCTAAAACTGTCCAAACATAGATCTATGTTCACATGTGTAGCACTCCGAACTTTCTATTTTACATGCTTTCTTATATAAAAAACCTGTAGATCTATGTTCGGAGTGCTACGCACATGAACATAGATCTACGTTTGGACAGTTTAAGGGTTAATAGTTTTTATTCTTCTAGTACTTCCTTTCTAATCGTGGAGGCTTGATCTGGGAAATGGAAGTGAGATCAATGATCCCTGGTGCCATTAACCCTTCCAGTGTTGGCCCCATTGTATCGGCTTTGAAGCCAGTGTCGGTCATTTAGTATGATGCCATGAGCTCAGTTCATTCAGATAAGCTGTGAGTAGTAAATTTGGGCCTGGATATGAGAGAATGGATCTGTGCATTAAGTGCACCATATCAAAAAAATCTTGCGGTGCATATTGAGAAAAAACTGACCGTTTTTTTGGTTTAAACCAGCGACTTTGTGGCGTGTTTTCGTTTGTTTTTTATGTTTGTATTCTCGGTTTCTTTGTCTCATTTGATAGAATGGAATATATATTGCAGAAATAGAGATGATTTTGATTAGTTTCAGGAATGAAAGTAGCTTGAAATTGAGATCATAATAGCAGAGATGTTCAATTTTTGCTGATATTCGAGAGTAAACAGATGCGTTCACTTGTCTAATACGCATTTAACTGGCTAGTCTAATATGCATTTAAGAATGAACTGACATTATTTATTCAAGTTTTACAATAATTCTCCATGGGAAAGTGGAATAGGATTCTTCCTCTGTAAGCAATGCATGTCATAGGAGGTGACTAGAAAGCTGGGAGCAAGGGTCTAGTAACCCCTTCTCCTGTGTAAATTACAGTGGTCCCTCAATAATCGTCCGGCCTGAAAGTCCATTTCGGAAATAGTCCTATTTTTTCGTCAAAATATTGGCTTGCAAATGGTCCGGTAACTCGCTAATAGTCCTTCGTCCCTGACGCGTACTCACGCTCTGAGCCGCCTCGACCTTTCCTTCCCAGGCAGTGTGCCATTGTTTACCAGTGAGCGACGGTCCCCGCACGTGCTCCAGCGAAATATTTCATAATATTCCATTTATTTTAGTGCTTGCAAGTTATTTAAGTGATAAATAAGCTACCATGGCTCCAAAGAAAACTCCTAGTGCCAAGCCTTTGGTAAAGAAGGTGAGAAATACGATTGAATTTAAGAAAAACTTTTTTTTTTATTATCATCACACTGGCCGATTCCCACCAAGGCAGGGTGGCCCGAAAAAGAAAAACTTTCACCATCATTCACTCCATCACTGTCTTGCCAGAAGAGTGCTTTACACTACAGTTTTTAAACTGCAACATTAACACCCCTCCTTCAGAGTGTAGGCACTGTCCTTCCCATCTCCAGGACTCAAGTCCGGCCTGCCAGTTTCCCTGAATCCCTTCATAAATGTTACTTTGCTCACACTCCAACAGCACGTCAAGTATTAAAAACTATTTGTCTCCATTCACTCCTATCAAACACGCTCACGCATGCCTGCTGGAAGTCCAAGCCCCTCGCACACAAAACCTCCTTTACACCCTCCCTCCAACCTTTCCTAGGCCGACCCCTACCCCGCCTTCCTTCCACTACAGACTGATACACTCTTGAAGTCATTCTGTTTCGCTCCATTCTCTCTACATGTCCGAACCACCTCAACAACCCTTCCTCAGCCCTCTGGACAACAGTTTTGGTAATCCCACACCTCCTCCTAACTTCCAAACTATGAATTCTCTGCATTATATTCACACCACACATTGCCCTCAGACATGACATCTACACTGCCTCCAGCCTTCTCCTCGCTGCAACATTCATCACCCATGCTTCACACCCATATAAGAGCGTTGGTAAAACTATACTCTCATACATTCCCCTCTTTGCCTCCAAGGACAAAGTTCTTTGTCTCCACAGACTCCTAAGTGCACCACTCACCCTTTTTCCCTCATCAATTCTATGATTCACCTCATCTTTCATAGACCCATCTGCTGACACGTCCACTCCCAAATATCTGAATACATTCACCTCCTCCATACTCTCTCCCTCCAATCTGATATCCAATCTTTCATCACCTAATCTTTTTGTTATCCTCATAACCTTACTCTTTCCTGTATTCACTTTTAATTTTCTTCTTTTGCATACCCTACCAAATTCATCCACCAATCTCTGCAACTTCTCTTCAGAATCTCCCAAGAGCACAGTGTCATCAGCAAAGAGCAACTGTGACAACTCCCACTTTGTGTGATTCTTTATCTTTTAACTCCACGCCTCTTGCCAAGACCCTTGCATTTACTTCTCTTACAACCCCATCTATAAATATATTAAACAACCACGGTGACATCACACATCCTTGTTTAAGGCCTACTTTTACTGGGAAATAATTTCCCTCTTTCCTACATACTCTAACTTGAGCCTCACTATCCTCGTAAAAACTCTTCACTGCTTTCAGTAACCTACCTCCTATACCATACACCTGCAACATCTGCCACAATGCCTCCCTATCCACCCTGTCATACGCCTTTTCCAAATCCATAAATGCCACAAAGACCTCTTTAGCCTTATCTAAATACTGTTCACTTATATGTTTCACTGTAAACACCTGGTCCACACACCCCCTACCTTTCCTAAAGCCTCCTTGTTCATCTGCTATCCTATTCTCCATCTTACTTTTAATTCTTTCAATAATAACTCTACCATACACTTTACCAGGTATACTCAACAGACTTATCCCCCTATAATTTTTGCACTCTCTTTTGTCCCCTTTGCCTTTATACAAAGGAACTATGCATGCTCTCTGCCAATCCCTAGGTACCTTACCCTCATCCATACATTTATTAAATAATTGCACCAACCACTCCAAAACTATATCCCCACCTGCTTTTAACATTTCTATCTTTATCCCATCAATCCCGGCTGCCTTACCCCCTTTCATTTTACCTACTGCCTCACGAACTTCCCCCACACTCACAACTGGCTCTTCCTCACTCCTACAAGATGTTGTTCCTCCTTGCCCTATACACACGAAATCACAGCTTCCCTATCTTCATCAACATTTAACAATTCCTCAAAATATTCCCTCCATCTTCCCAATACCTCTAACTCTCCATTTAATAACTCTCCTCTCCTATTTTTAACTGACAAATCCATTTGTTGTCTAGGCTTCCTTAACTTGTTAATCTCACTCCAAAACTTTTTCTTATTTTCAACAAAATTTGTTGATAACATCTCACCCACTCTCTCATTTGCTCTCTTTTTACATTGCTTCACCACTCTCTTAACCTCTCTCTTTTTCTCCATATACTCTTCCCTCCTTGCATCACTTCTACTTTGTAAAAACTTCTCATATGCTAACTTTTTCTCCCTTACTACTCTCTTTACATCATCATTCCACCAATCGCTCCTCTTCCCTCCCGCACCCACTTTCCTGTAACCAATTGAACAATATGATAGTGGCGTACGTGTGGGTGAACTGGCCAGGATGTATAACAAATCCCGTACAACCATATCTTCCATCATAGCCAAGAAAAAGGAAATCAAGGATGCTGTTGTTGCAAACGGGGTAACTATGCTGACAAAAATGAGATCACCAGTACTCGAAGATGTTGAGAAGTTATTATTGGTGTGGATAAATGAGAAACAATTAGCAGGAGATAATCTTATGACGTCACTTATTTGTGAAAAGGCTAGGCAGTTGCATGACGATTTGGTAAAGAAATTGCCTGCAACTATTGGTGATGTGAGTGAATTTAAGGCCTGCAAAGGCTGGTTTGAGAGATTTAAGAAGCGTACTGGCATACACAGTGTGGTAAGGCATTGTGAGGCTGCCAGTTCGGACCACAAGGCGGCTGAAAAATATGTGCATGAATTCAAGGAGTACATAAACAGTGAAGGACTGAAACCTGAACAAGTGTTCAATTGTGATGAAACAGGACTCTTTCGGAAGAAAATGCCAGAGAGTGGTCCTAGTGGCATTAAGAAACAGAAAAGAGAAGTAACCCCAGAAAAGCAATTGGTTCCCGAGGTGTTGATAGAAGGGGATTCCCCTTCCAAACAGTAAATCATCCAATCTGCCTCCTTCTCCAGTCTTCCATACACAAAGAAGAATCGCCAATAAAGGTAAGTGTTATTCTGTTAATGTTTAATTCATCATGTGCCACTGTATTATTTATGTACATGTATATTTCATGTAAAAAATTTTTTGTTTTAATACTTCTGGGTGTCAGGAACGGATTAATTAAATTTACATTATTTCTTATGGGGAAAATTGATTTGTAAATCGTCCATTTCGATAATAGTCCCACTTCCAGGAACAGATTATGGACAATTATTGAGGGACCACTGTACTAAATTTAAAAAGAGAAACTTTCATTTTTCTTTTTGGGTCGCCTTCCCTCGGTGGGATACAGCCAGTTTGTCGAAAGATGATTACAGTAATGCAGTAGTCTGCGTAAAAATAAATTTTCTATTTTTTGTGTGACTAAAAATTTAAAATGAAAAGCAAGCGTAACATAAGAGGGGCCTGGAAACATGACGAAGGAGCAGATAAAATGTTTTAGTGCCAGGAATTTCTACATTGTTTATTCTGGACCCTATTTTCAAATTGGCAGTTGTTGAATTTTGTGTGAAGTTGGCCAAATTACCGATTTCTGATCAATTTATTGGGTAGTTGAAATAGATAAGTGGACAGTTTCTTGTACTAATTTGATAGAAGGAATACTAGCAAAATAGCTATGAGTTTGGTCGATTAGAACAAAGGAATTTGCCAAAAAATAGAGCGTAAAATGGGCAAAATTGCCAATGCGTAAATATCTCCGAGACTGCTAACTTTGTGAGAGCATAATTCTGTAAGTTTTCCATCAAATTTCGTACTTTTGGTTTCATTAAAAGTTTCTCTGTTATTTCATAAGATAAAATAATTTTTTTTTTTAAATTCTTTGACCCTGGGAGCAAGTTTGGGAGTAAGGGTCCCGACACTGAAAGGGTTTATTGATATAAAAGTTGCATGAGGAATGCTCTTAATAAATACCTCATTAGTCATTCTTTGAATGCATGTGTGATAATCATTTCTCCTCTGCCCGTGTTAGTAGGTTGGGAAGGCACTCTCCTGGAAAGAACAGGAAAGTATTGTTGGAAAATAAAATAGAGGATACACAAAGATAAAGAAGGTAGTAACCCTTTCACTGTTTCCCACATTGATTTACATTAATCACACCAGTGTTGCTCACATAGATGTACATTTTAAGCACAATGCCCTCAGATATGCTGTGAGCAGTAAATTGTGGCCTAGACATAAGAGACTGGACCTATGCAGTGAGTGTCCATAATATAAAAAAAAAATTCTCCCCAAGCAGTGCATGATAGACAAAGCAAACCTCTCTCCTTGTGTTTAGTTTAAAATAGTAACTTTGAGGTGGTTTTTAAGCCTTTTTGTATTGATAGACTGGAAGACATACTAGTGAAATAGAGATGATTTTGATCATTTTCAGCTCAGAAGTAGCTTGAAATATGACTCAGAGTAGTGGAAATATTTTATTTTTGGTGATTTTCTTGAAAAATAGAGACCACCCTCACACCTCCTTGGTCTGTCTCATAGGGTTTTAATGGGTCTGCTTTAATTAGTGATATGACTTAACCCTTTCAGGGTCGAGAGGCCGTCTCCTAAACTTGTTCTCAGGGTCGAAAATTTTTCGGAAAAAAAAAAATTATTTTTTCTTATGAAAAGATAGAGATTTTTTCCCCAATCATAATGACACCAAAAGTATGAAATTTGATGGAAAACTTACGGAATTATTCTCTCGCAAAGTTAGAGGTCTCGACAATGTTTACGCATTGGCGATTTTGCCCACTTTGAGCCCTATTTTCGGCCAATTCCATTTTTTCTATTGAATGAGTACAAGAAACCACCCATTTTCCGATTTCAACTATCCAATAAAGTGGTCAGAAATTGGCAACTTTGCCAATTTCACACAAATTTCAAAAGATGCCAATCTCCAAATAGGGTCCAGAATAAACAAGACAGACATTCCTGGCACTAAAATAACATTTCCTCTGTTCATTAGTCACATCCCCAGGCCCCTCTTACAATTCTTTTGCTTTCCACTTTGAATTTTTATTCTCACAAAAAATAGAACATTTACTGTTATGCAGACTACTGCATTAGTGTAGAAATGGTATAAATAATATCAGCTTACTTGTGAAAGAATATCAGACTCACCAGTTGACGTGTATTGGACGCATGGCATGATTTGTTTACTTTTGAACTTTGGCAAAAATCTAACATTTCTGCTACGTTGAGCTCAATTTCAATGTACTTTTCATTGTGAAACCAATACAAATCATCTCAATTTCTGTAATATGTCTTCCATTCTATAAAATGAGACCAGGAAAACTAGAATACAACCATAAATACCATACAAAAATACAGTGCAAAGTCGCTGTTTTAAACCAAAAACACAATTTTTTTTTTTCTCATTATGCACTGTGTGCTGCAGGATTTTTTTTTATACTGTGCACATAGACCCATTCTTTTATATGTAGGCCTACCAGCTTTCTCTTGCTAGATTTGAAGGCGCTAGAATTTAGGCGTACTAGTTCGTCAATAACCCCGGTGCGTAAGCCGTACTAGTACGTCGGAAACCCTGAAAGGGTTAAACTATTATCCAAGAAATAAGGTACAACATTAAATTTCTGTGATGATGGATTCAAAAATGGAGGGCAGGTATTCAGTAGGATAGGCCAGGGGATGTGGGTAATGAGCAGAGGATAGATTGCCTTAGTTGTGGGAATCCCTACACTGTTTATTTTGAGCTGGCTTTAAATTTGAATTTGTTGAATTTTGCATAAAATTTGCTAAATTACTGAATTCTGTGCACTTATAAGTTAGTTTTGATAGTTGAATAGGCAGTTTCTTCTGCTCAATCAACAAAATGGACAGCATACTAGCAAAATAGCTAGGAATTGATCAATGGAATTGCCTTAAAATGGGACTCAAAGTGGGCAAAATCACCTATGCATAAATTATGCCCAAACCTGCTTAGTTCTGTAAGTTTTTCATCATATTTTAGCCTTTTTGGTGTAATTACCTTCAGAAAAAGATTCTCTACCACTTTAGAAGAAAAATTATTATTTTTTTATTGCCACACTGCTGGCAATTTTAATTTCAGGGGATGCTATAGTGAAAGAGCTAAAGAAAGTAAGTCAGTGTTGGTTTGTGATGAGCATATGCTAGTAAATATATAAGGGAAATCCTGTTGATATAATGTGCATTTGTCTTATACCCAGCCTAGCCTAATCACAAATCTTTTAATTTCAGGTGGCAGAGAAAGAGATAAAGGGAGCATGTTATTCTCTGTGTGAATTCCAAGGCAAACTGTTGGCTTCAATTTCAAGTACTGTGAGTAATCCACTTGTTTTCATATGTCTCTCAATATAAACTGCCAGAATGATATTTAACCTACTGGGAACCTTTTGTAACATGATGGAATCAACTTTTTATGTCAAGTAATATTCATTACTAGAATGATATTAGCCCACCGAGAGACCTTTCATAACATGAGGGAACTTGTATCAAATCAGCACCTATGCAAATATGGTTTGATCTCCTGCATGGTGAAAATGTTGGGAATGTATCCTTAGACCTGTTGCCCTTATTCACCTAGAAGTGGGTACAGTGGACCCCCGACCAATGAAGGCATCATCTAACAAAAAATTTGACTAATGAAGTGTTTGAGCGTAAAAATTTTGGCCCGACCACCAATGAAAAACTCGACTAACATCATTCGTCTCGAACGCGTCCACGTGTCCCGTCTGGCCTGAGCGCACCTTAGCTGCCCTGCCTTCAGTTAGTGTGCCAGTATTTACAAGCCAGTGCAGTCGATTCCACACATACAATCGGTACATTTTGTATTATTCCAGTGTTTTTAGTGCTTGTAACTGCTAAATAAGCCACCCTGGGTCCCAAGAAACCTTCTAGTGCCAACCCTGTGGTATAAAGGGTGAGAATTACAATTGAAAAGAAGAGAGAGATAAGTATGAGAGTGGAGTGTGTGTCTCCGAGCTGGCCAGATTGTATAACAAGCCCCAATCAACCATCGCTACTATCTTGGCCAACAGAAAGGCAATCAAGGAAGCTGTTGCGAAAGGTGCAAGTATGTTTTTGAAACACAGATCGTAAGTATTCGAAGATGTTGAGAGACTGTTGTTGTTGTGGATAAATTAAAAACAGATATATGTATCAGGAGATAGTATCTCTCAATCCATCATATGTGAAAAGGCAAGGCAGTTGCATGATGATTTAATTAAAAAAATTACTGCAACTAGTGGTGATGTGAGTGAATTTAAGGCCAGCAAAGGTTGGTTTGAGAGATTTAAGAATCATAGTGGCATACACAGTGTGATAAGGCATGGTGAGGCTGCCAGTTCGGACAGAAAAGTGGCTGAAAAATATGTGCAGGAATTCCAGGGGTACATAGAGGCTGAAGGATTCAAACCCCAACAAGTGTTTAATTGTGACGAAACAGGCCTATTTTGGAAAAAAATGCCAAACAGGACCTACATTACACAGGAGGAAAAAGCACTGCCAGGACACAAGCCTATGAAAGACAGGCTAACTTTAATGTTGTGTAGTAATGCTAGTGGGGATTGCAAAGTGAAGCCTTTACTCGTGTATCACTGAAACTCCCAGAGTGTTCAAGAAAAACAATGTTGTCAAGGCTAATTTGTTTGATGTGGAAGGCAAATAGTAAGGCATGGATCACTAGGACATTTTCTATGACTGGTTTTATCATGTGTTTGGCCCCACTGTGAAAAATTACCTCCTGGAAAATAAATTGGACCTTAAGTGCCTCCTGGTATTAGACAGTGCTCCTGGTCATCCTTCAGACTTGCCAGAGTGAATTCCGGGGGAGTTGAGTTTCATAAAAGTGAAGTTTTTGCCTCCTAACACCACTCCTCTCCTCCAGCCCATGGACCAGCAGGTCATTTCAAATTTCAAAAAACTGTACACCAAAGCACTGTTTCAAAAGTGCTTTGAAGTGACCTCAGACACTCAGTTGACCCTGAGAGAGTTTTGGAAAGATCACTTTAGTATCCTCAATTGCATAAACCTTATAGGTAAAGCTTGGGAGGGAGTGACTAACAGGACCTTGAACTCTGCTTGGAGGAAATTGTGGCCACAATGTCTGCAAGAGAGGGATTTGGAAGGGTTTGGGGCTAACCCTGAGAAGCCTATGCTAGTTGTGGAATCATTTGTGGCATTGGGAAAGTCCTTGGGATTGGAGGTTAGTGGAGAGGATGTAGAAGAGTTGGTGGAGGACGACAATGAAGGACTAACCACTGATGAGCTGCAAGAACATCTGCAACAGCAAGAGGCCACAACTGAGGAAATTTCTTCAGAGGAGGGGACAGAGAAATTGAGGAAGTTTCTTTCTTCAACAATTAAGGAAATTTGTACAATGTGGAGAAAGGTGCAAACCTTTATGGAGGAAAATCACCCTGACACAGCTGTTGCAAGCCATGCTGGTGACTTTTACAATGACAATGTTGTGACTCACTTTAGGAAAATCTCAAAGGAACACGAGGTACAGAGCTTTATGAACAGATTTTTGGTGTGACTGAGGTCCAGTGACTCTCAAGTTGTTCCCAGTGGCATTAAAAAACAAAGAAGGGAAGTAACCCCAGAAAAGGACTTGCTACCTAAAGTCCTTATGGAAGGGGATTCTCCTTCCAAAAATTAATACACCCCATCTCCCCTCCTCCCATCTCATCATTACATCTTCATTAAAGGTAAGTGCCATTTATTCTTCATTTAGTACAGTACATTATTTATTGTGCATGTATCCTTCTTTTTCTGTGTAGAAAAATGTGTATTTCATGTTAAAATTTTTTTTTTCATACTTTTGGGTGTCTGGAATAGATTAATTGGATTTCCATTATTTCTTATGGGGAAAATTAATTTGACTAATGATAAATTCGACTAATGACAAGCTCTCTAGAACGGATTAGTATCATTGGTCGAGGGTCCACTGTACTTGGGTGTTAGTCGCCTGTTGTGGGGTGCATCTTGGGGGATGGTAGTATGCCTTAGATAGGACTGGGTTTTGAAATGAGCTGAGGTAGGATAACAGCTCTTAGCCTGATACATATGTATTAGAATCTAATTACAGTGGAACCTTGACTTACAAGTTTAATCCGCTCCAGGAGCTAGCTCGTAACTCAGTTTACTCGTATATCAAATTAATTTTCCTCATTTAAATTAATTGAAAAGCCATTAATCCGTTCCTACACTCTGGAGAGACAAGAAAAAATACTTGAATATGATGCTATTATCAACTGTATGCCTTATTTATCTATCACAATTCATCTAATATGACATCATAAACAATATAATTAACACAAACATGATATGTACTCTAGAATGAATAAAATAGGCCATAATATGGTGGCAGAGGCAGCGGCAGAAGCGTCCGCCATTTCCTGTTCAACTTTGACTATATACAGGTACCATCTGACTTACGACCTGCGCGACATACGACCACTCGACTTAGGACCGTACATCTGGCAGCAGCATGTGATCCTGTATTGACAATGTTTCGCCCAGACAAGTAGAGGTAGTAGTTATACATGTGGTGGAAAAGTCAGCTGGTACATGAGAAAGAAAGGTTACAAAAGCTATGGCTTGAGTAGCATCAAAAATAGGTTGGGCAAATGTATATGGATGGATTTGAGAAGGCGTGTTTCAGTGTCCCTTCTCTATTACATAAGAACATTGAAAGGAGGAACACTGCAGCAGGCCTGTTGGCCCAAACTGCGCATGCCCTTTATATAGTAGCAATTATATAAAGGACAGAGAAAAATAACTAAAATGATTTACTGTGTAAGGAATCTCCCGTATGAAGATAGACTTAAAGCCGTAAATCTCCACTCTCTGGAGAGACGTAGAATGAGGGGAGATATCATTGAAGTGTATAAGTGAATGACGGGCATAAACAAAAGAGATATTAATAAAGTACTGAGGGTGTCGAACCAGGTAAGAACCAGAAATAATGGATTTAAGTTTGATAAATTTAGATTTAGAAAGGACATAGGTAAGTACATGTACTGGTTTTCTAACAGAGTTGTGGATGCGTGGAACAATCTTCCCAGTAGGGTGATCGAGGCTAGGACTTTAGGCAGCTTTAAAAAGAGATTGGACAAATATATGAGTGGGAGGGGCTGGGTTTGATTTGTGTCATTGGGTACAGGAGTAAATTCTTGGGTAGCTTTGGGTAGAGGTCATTTTGATATTAATTGTTGCATAAAAACAGGTATAAAAATAGATGGAATAATAACAGAATCTGTTTGGGTAGAGTTTGTTGAAGGTCAAGAAAAACTAATTTTGGGTGTGATATACCGACCTCCAGGCTTGGATCACGATAGAGAGAGACTTTTTTGGGACGAAATTGTTAGGGCTTTTAGACATAATAACGTAGTAATAGTAGGGGATTTTAACTTTAGTCAAGTTGACTGGAATTCTTTGACTGGTAATCTGGAGTCCAGTGACTTTATGGAAACAGTTCAGTGTGTAACAGAGCCTACCAGGAGTAATAATTTGCTCGACCTAGTCTTGTCAAATAAGGAAACACTCGTAAATAATCTGGAGATCACTGAAGAGCTTGGCGCAAGTGATCACAAATCCATCACTTTTAGCATTAACTGGGAATACAAGAATAACGATAATACGGTAAAAATCCCTGATTTTCATTCTGCCGATTACAATGGACTTAGGGAACACCTGTCTAATCTCGATTGGGGTTATCTAGTTAATGATTTTATTGACGATGATCATGCTTATGATTACGAAGGGATCTGCGTTTATGATTTTTGTCTTAATAATGTACACCGTGCTCAGAGTATATACATTCCCCAGAGAGAAATTAGGTCTTATAATAATGATCCCAAATGGGTTAACAGGAGGTTAAAGCATCTATTAGGGCAGAAAAGGGGAATTTATAGGCGCATCAGAAGAGGAGAGGTTAATTAACCTTACTGACCAATATGCTCAGCTTAAAAGAGAAGTAAAAAAGGGGATTAGGAAGGTTAAGCGTGGCTGAAATTAGGGTTGCTAATGAATCAGAGACCAATCCAAAAGGAATCTTTCAAGTGTACAGGACGAAGGTGAAGGAAAAAGTAGGACCTCTGAAAATTGGGAATGGACAGCTGATGGATAATGAACTGGAAATGTGTTTCTTATTTAATGCCTGTTTTTTGTCAATTTTTACACAGGAAGACAAATGAGATTCCAGAAATTAAAAAATTTTCAGTTCCTGATGAATTCAAATTAACTAATATTACTGTCACGAGGGACATGGTTATCAAACAGTTAGACAAACTGAAGCAAAATAAGTCCCCAGGGCCCGACGAGTTGTTTTCCAGGGTACTTAAGGAATGCAAGATGGAACTTAGTCAGCCATTAACGAGAGTGTTTAATGCATCCTTACTGGTGTTGAGCCAGAGTTGTGGAGGATGGCTAATGTGGTCCCTATATTCAAATCAGGGGAAAAGTCTGTTCCTTCAAATTATCGCCCAGTAAGCCTGACATCTATAGTGGGCAAGTTATTAGAATCAATTATAGCTGACATTATTAGAAGACACCTTGAAGACCATAATTTGATTAATGAATCTCAGCATGGGTTCACAAGAGGTCGTTCCTGCCTGACAAATTTACTGACGTTCTTCAATAGAACATTTGAGGCAGTAGACAGTGATGAAGAACATGATATTGTTTATCTGGATTTTAGTAAAGCCTTCAATAAAGTACCTCACAAGAGACTCTTAAGAAAAGTGGCAGCTCATGGTACAGGAGGTAGTTCTAGCATGGATAGAGGCATGGCTTACCAACAGAAAGCAGAGTTTCCATTAATGGGGTCAGATCTTAATGGGGACTAGTCACTAGTGGCATTCCACAAGGATCAGTTTTGGGCCCTCTCTTGTTCATAATTTACATAATGACCTTGATGAAGGGATTATGAGTGACATGAGCAAATTTGCTGGTGATACAAAGATAGGCCATATGATTCATTCTGAGGAGGATAGCAATGAACTCCAGGAGGATTTGGACAAATTAATGTCTTGGTCTGAAAAGCAGCAAATGAAGTTCAATGTGGATAAGTTTAAGGCACTAGTCCTTGTTAATGAAAATAACCCTCGAAGCTATAAACTAGGTGAAGTAGAGCTTGATTATACAGAATGTGAAAAAGACTTGGGAGTCATGGTAAGCAGAAATCTAAAGACAAGACAGCAGTGTCTAAGTGTGCACAACAAGGATAACAGATTACTTGGATTTATCTCAAGAAGTATAAGTAACCGAAGTCCAAAAGTTATTTTACAGCTCTATAGATTGCTAGTGAAACCTCATTTAGATTATGCCGCTCAGTTTTGGTCTCCTTACTACAGGATGGATATAGACTCATTGGAGAACATACAGAGAAGAATGACTAAAATGATTTAATGTGTAAGGAATCTCCCATATGAAGATAGACTTAAAGCCTTAAATCTCCACTTTCTGGAGAGACATAGAATGAGGGAAGATATCATTGAAGTGTATAAGTGGATGACGGGCATAAACAAAGGAGATATTAATAAAGTACTGAGGGTGTCGAACCAGGTAAGACCCAGAAATACAGTGGTCCCTCGTTTATCGTATTTAATCCGTTCCTGGAGGTTCTACTATTATCGAAATCTACGATTTTCAAATCAATTTTCCACATAAGAAATAATGTAAATACAATTAATCCGTTCCTGACACCCAGAAGTATTAAAACAAAAAAATTTTTTACATGAAATATAGATGTAGTACATAAACAATACAAAGGGACATGATGAATGAAACATTAACAGCATAACACTTACCTTTATTGGTGATTCTTCTTAGTGTATGGGAGACTGGAGGAGGAGAGAGATTGAATTATTTACAGTTTGGAAGGGGAATCCCCTTCCATCAACACCTCAGGTACCAATTGCTTTTCTGGGGTTACTTCTCATCTGTTTTTTAATGCCACTAGGACCACCTTGAGAGTCACTGGAGTCCTGTCTCGCAAAATAACTGTCCAGAGAGCTCTGTTTCTGGCGTCTCTTTAACACTTCCCTAAAATGGGCCAAGACTTTGTCACTGTACATGTTACCAACATGGCTTGCAACAGCCTTGTCAGGGTGATGTTTCTCCATAAAGCTTTCCATCTTACCCCACATTTCAAAAATCTCCTTAATTTCTGAACAAGGCACCTTCTTCCATCTCTCTTCCTCCTCCTCTGCAGCAAGATTCTGAGCTGCGATCTGTTGCTCTTCCTGCTGAAGCTCTTGCAGCTCCTCAGTGGTAAGCTCTTCGTTGTGGTCTTCCACCAACTCTTCCACATCCTCCAAACTCACATCCAACCCCATGGAACTCCCCAGTGCCATAATAGATTTAACAACAGACATAGGGTCATCAGGGTCAGCCCCAAACCCTTCAAAATCCCTCTTGTGGACACAATCTGGCCACAATTTTCTCCAAACAGAGTTCAAAGTGCTGGTAGTCACTCCCTCCCGAGCCGTACCTATAGGGGTTATGCAATGGAGGATGCTGAAGTGTTCTCTCCAAAAATCTCTTAGGGTCAAGTGAGTGTCTGAGGTCACATTCAAGCACCTTTGAAACATTGCTTTGGTGTAGAGTTTTTTAAAGTTTGCAGTGACCAGCTGGTCCATGGGCTGGAGGAGAGGAGTGGTATTCGGGGGCAAGAACTTTACTGTGATGATCCCAAACTCCTCGAAAATTAGGTCATCCAAATTTGGAGGATGAGCAGGTGCATTGTCCATTACTAGGAGGCACTTGAGATCCAATTTCTTTTCCAGGAGGTAATTCTTCACACTAGGGCCAAACACTTCATTGAACCACTTGACGAAAATTTCCCTCGTGACCCATGCCTTATTATTAGATTTCCAAAACACACACAATTTACTCTTCATAACATAGTTTTTCCTGAACACTGGGATATTCAGAATGGTTCACTAGTAACAGCTTCACTTTGAAATCCCCACTAGCATTAGCACAGAACATTAGCGTCAGCCTGTCTTTCATAGGGTTGTGTCTTGGCAGTGCCTTTTCCTCCTGTGTAATGTAGGTCCTCTTTGGCATTTTCTTCCAAAAGAGGCCTGTTTCGTCACACTTGAACACTTGTTCAGGTTTCAGTCCTTCAGCCTCTATGTACTCTTTGAATTCATTCACATATCTTTCAGCCGCTTTGTGGTCCGAACTGGCAGCCTCACCATGCCTTACCACATTGTGTATGCCACTACGGTTCTTAAATCTCTCAAACTAACCTTTGCTGGCCTTAAATTCACTCACATCACCACTAGTTACAGGCAATTTCTTTACCAGATCGTCGTGCAACTGCCTAGCCTTTTCACAAATAATCGACGTCATAATACTATCTCCTGCTAATTGTTTCTCGTTTATCCATACCAATAATAACTTCTCAACCTCTTTGAGTACTGGTGATCTCATTTTTGTCAGCATATTTACCCCCTTTAATAGGTAGTAGGTTGGTAGACAGCAACCACCCAGGGAGGTACTACCGTCCTGCCAAGTGAGTGTAAAACGAAAGCCTGTAATTGTTTTACATGATGGTAGGATTGCTGGTGTCTTTTGTCTGTCTCATAAATATGCAAGATTACAGGTACGTCTTGCTACTTCTACTTACACTTAGGTCACACTACACATACATGTACACGTTTATTTATACACACTCATCTGAGTTTTCTTTGATTTTATCTTAATAGTTCTTTGTCTTATTACTTTTCCTTTTATATCCATGGGGAAGTGGAATAAGAATCTTTCCTCCGTAAGCCATGCGTGTTGTAAAAGTCAACTAAAATGCCGGGAACAATGGGCTAGTAACCCCTTTTCCTGTAAAGATTACTAAAAAGAATAAGAAGAAGAAAATTGTCAAAGTGGGAAGTCTGAATGTGCGTGGATGTTGTGCAAATGATAAGAAAGAGATGATTGTGGATGTTATGAATGAGAAGAAACTGGATGTCCTGGCTTTAAGTGAAACAAAGCTGAAGGGGGTGGGAGAGTTTCAGTGGAGAGGAATAAATGGGATTAGGTCAGGGGTTTCAAATAGAGTTAGAGCTAAAGAAGGAGTAGCAATAATGTTGAAGGATAAGCTATGGCAGGAAAAGAGGGACTACAAATGCATAAATTCAAGGATTATGTGGAGTAAAATAAAGATTGGATGTGAAAAGTGGGTTATAGTAAGCGTGTATGCACCTGGAGAAGAGAGAAGTGTAAAGGAGAGAGAGAGATTCTGGGAAATGTTGAGTGAATGCGTGGGGAGTTTTGAATCAAGTGTGAGAGTAATGGTGGTTGGGGATTTCAATGCTAAAGTGGGTAAAAATGTTATGGAGGGAGTAGTAGGTAAATTTGGGGTGTCAGGGGTAAATGTAAATGGGGAGCCTTTAATTGAGCTATGTGTAGAAAGAAATTTGGTAATAAGTAATACATATTTTATGAAAAAGAGGATAAATAAATATACAAGGTATGATGTAGCACGTAATGAAAGTACTTTGTTAGATTATGTATTGGTGGATAAAAGGTTGATGGGTAGGCTCCAGGATGTACATGTTTATAGAGGGGCAACTGATATATCAGATCATTATTTAGTTGTAGCTACAGTTAGAGTAAGAGGTAGATGGGAAAAGAGGAAGGTGGCAACAACAAGTAAGAGGGAGGTGAAAGTGTACAAACTAAGGGAGGAGGAAGTTCGTGCGAGATATAAGCGACTATTGGCAGAAAGGTGGGCTAGTGCAAAGATGAGTAGTGGGGGGGTTGAAGAGGGTTGGAATAGTTTTAAAAATGCAGTATTAGAATGTGGGGCAGAAGTTTGTGGTTATAGGAGGGTGGGGGAAGGAGGAAAGAGGAGTGATTGGTGGAATGATGAAGTAAAGGGTGTGATAAAAGAGAAAAAGGTAGCTTACGAGAGGTTTTTACAAAGCAGAAGTGTTATAAGAAGAGCAGAGTATATGGAGAGTAAAAGAAAGGTGAAGAGTGGTGAGGGAGTGCAAAAGGAGAGCAGATGAAAGAGTGGGAGAGGCACTGTCAAGAAATTTTAATGAAAATAAGAAAAAATTTTAGAGTGAGTTAAACAAGTTAAGAAAGCCTAGGGAAAGTATGGATTTGTCCGTTAAAAACAGAGTAGGGGAGTTAGTAGATGGGGAGAGGGAGGTATTAGGTAGATGGCGAGAATATTTTGAGGAAATTTTAAATGTTGAGGAAGAAAGGGAGGCGGTAATTTCATGCACTGGCCAGGGAGGTATACCATCTTTTAGGAGTGAAGAAGAGCAGAATGTAAGTGTGGTGGAGGTACGTGAGGCATTACGTAGAATGAAAGGGGGTAAAGCAGCTGGAACTGATGGGATCATGACAGAAATGTTAAAAGCAGGGGGGGATATAGTGTTGGAGTGGTTGGTACTTTTGTTTAATAAATGTATGAAAGAGGGGAAGGTACCTAGGGATTGGCAGAGAGCATGTATAGTCCCTTTATATAAAGGGAAAGGGGACAAAAGAGATTGTAAAAATTATAGAGGAATAAGTTTACTGAGTATACCAGGAAAAGTATACGGTAGAGTTATAATTGAAAGAATTAGAGGTAAGACAGAATGTAGAATTGCGGATGAGCAAGGAGGCTTCAGAGTGGGTAGGGGATGTGTAGATCAAGTGTTTGCATTGAAGCATATATGTGAACAGTATTTAGATAAAGGTAGGGAAGTTTTTATTGCATTTATGGATTTAGAAAAGGCATATGATTGAGTGGATAGAGGAGCAATGTGGCAGATGTTGCAAGTTTATGGAATAGGTGGTAAGTTACTAAATGCTGTAAAGAGCTTTTATGAGGATAGTGAGGCTCAGGTTAGGGTGTGTAGAAGAGAGGGAGAATACTTCCCGGTAAAAGTAGGTCTTAGACAGGGATGTGTAATGTCACCATGGTTGTTTAATATATTTATAGATGGGGTTGTAAAAGAAGTAAATGCTAGGGTGTTCGGGAGAGGGGTGGGATTAAATTATGGGGAATCAAATTCAAAATGGGAATTGACACAGTTACTTTTTGCTGATGATACTGTGCTTATGGGAGATTCTAAAGAAAAATTGCAAAGGTTAGTGGATGAGTTTGGGAATGTGTGTAAAGGTAGAAAGTTGAAAGTGAACATAGAAAAGAGTAAGGTGATGAGGGTATCAAATGATTTAGATAAAGAAAAATTGGATATCAAATTGGGGAGGAGGAGTATGGAAGAAGTGAATGTTTTCAGATACTTGGGAGTTGACGTGTCGGCAGATGGATTTATGAAGGATGAGGTTAATCATAGAATTGATGAGGGAAAAAAGGTGAGTGGTGCGTTGAGGTATATGTGGAGTCAAAAAACGTTATCTATGGAGGCAAAGAAGGGAATGAATGAAAGTATAGTAGTACCAACACTCTTATATGGATGTGAAGCTTGGGTGGTAAATGCAGCAGCGAGGAGACGGTTGGAGGCAGTGGAGATGTCCTGTCTAAGGGCAATGTGTGGTGTAAATATTATGCAGAAAATTCGGAGTGTGGAAATTAGGAGAAGGTGTGGAGTTAATAAAAGCATTAGTCAGAGGGCAGAAGAGGCGTTGTTGAGGTGGTTTGGTCATTTAGAGAGAATGGATCAAAGTAGAATGACATGGAAAGCATATAAATCTATAGGGGAAGGAAAGAGGGGTAGGGGTCGTCCTCGAAAGGGTTGGAGAGAGGGGGTAAAGGAGGTTTTGTGGGCGAGGGGCTTGGACTTCCAGCAAGCGTGCATGAGCGTGTTAGATAGGAGTGAATGGAGACGAATGATACTTGGGACCTGACGATCTGTTGGAGTGTGAGCAGGGTAATATTTAGTGAAGGGATTCAGGGAAACTGGTTATTTTCATATAGTCGGACTTGAGTCCTGGAAATGGGAAGTACAATGCCTGCACTTTAAAGGAGGGGTTTGGGATATTGGCAGTTTGGAAGGATATGTTGTGTATCTTTATACGTATATGCTTCTAAACTGTTGTATTCTGAGCACCTCTGCAAAAGCAGTGATAATGTGTGAGTGTGGTGAAAGTGTTGAATGATGATGAAAGTATTTTCTTTTTGGGGATTTTCTTTCTTTTTTGGGTCACCCTGCCTCGGTGGGAGACAACCAACTTGTTGGAAAAAAAAAAAAAAATTTACCCCCTTTGCAACAACAGTGTCCTTGATTTCCTTTTTCTTGGCCACGATGGAACATATGGTTGTATAGGGTTTGTTATACATCCTGGCCAGTTCGGCCGCACTTAAGCCACTTTCATGTTGTTCAATGATGTTTTTCTAAAATTCAATCGTATTTCTCACCTTCTTTACCAAAGGCTTGGCACTAGGAGCTTTCTTTGGAGCCATGGTAGCTTATTTAGTACTTGCAAGCACTAAAATGAATGGAATATTATGAAATATTTCGTAGGAGCAAGTGAGGGGACCGTCGCTCACTGGTAAACAGTGCCACACTGGCTGGGAAGGGAGGCCGCCCCGGCTCACAGCGTGCGTACGCGTCCCGGACGAACTACTATTCGCAAGTCAATCTACGATTAGCGAGCCCATGTTTATACGAAAATATCGCTATGATTTCAGAAATCTATGACTCTAGAGCCCTGCGATTATCGAGGGACCACTATAATGGATTTAAGTTGGAAAAATTTAGATTTAGAAAGGACATAGGTAAGTACTGGTTTTCTAACAGAGTTGTGGATGCGTGGAACAATCTTCCCATTAGGGTGATTTGAGGCTAGGACGTTGGGTAGCTTTAACCCTTTCAGGCCCTCTCCTGAACTTGTTCTCAGTGTTGGAAATTTTTCGAAAAAAAAAAGAGTTTTTCTTATGAGATGATAGAGAATCTTTTTCTGATCATAATGACACCAAAAATATGAAATTTGATGGAAGACTTGCAGAATTATGCTCTCGCGAAGTTAGCAGTCTCAATGATGTTTAGCATCGGTGATTCCGCCCACTTTGTGCCCTATTGTCGGCCAATTCCAATGTACCAGTTGACAAAAATCATAACTATTTTGCTAGAACTCCATTTTTTCTATTGAATGAGTACAAGAAACAACCCATTTACCAATTTCAATACCCAATAAAATGGTCCGAAATTGATAATTTTGCCAATTTCACTAAATTGCACTAAAATAACATTTCCTCTGTTCATTAGTCACATCCCCAGGCCTCTGTTACATTTCTTTTGCTTTCCACTTTGAATTTTTATTCTCACAAAAAATAGAAGATTTACTGTTATGCAGACTACTGCATTAGTGTAGAAATGGTATAAATAATATCAGCTTACTTGTGAAAGAAGATTAGACTCACCAGTTGACGTGTATTGGACGCATGGCTTGATTTATTTACTTTTGAACTTTGGCAAAAATCGAACATTTCTGCTATTTTGAGCTCAGTTTCAAGGTACTTTTCATTGTGAAACCAATAAAAATCATCTCAGTTTCCATAATATGTCTTCCATTCTATAAAATGACATCAGGAAAACTAGAATACAACCATAAATAGCATACGAAAATACACTGCAAAGTCGCTGTTTTAAACCAAAAACATGGTCAGAGTTTTTTTTTCTCATTATGCACTGTTTGCTGCAGGATATTTTTTATACTGCGTATGCTGACCACATAGACCTATTCTTTCATATGTAGGCCTACCAAGTTTCTCTCGCTAGATTTGAAGGCACTAGAATTTATGCATACTAGTACGGCACCAACCCTGGCGTGCAAGCCGTTCTATTACGACACCAACCCTGAAAGGGTTAAAAGGAGACTGGACAAATATATGAGTGGGAAAGGGCTGGGTTTGATTGGTGTCATTGGGCACGGGAGTTAATTCTTGGGCAGCTTTGGGTAGAGATCGTTTTGTTAAGGACCTGCCTTGCATGGGCCAGTAGGCCTTCTGCAGTGTTCCTCCATTTTTATGTTCTTACGAAATAAATGGTATAAAATACCAACACAATGGAAATATGAACACACACATGCAGTATAATGTGGCCCTTTATTGACAATGTTTTGCCCACACAGTGGGCTTTTTCAAGTCACAAACATATCTACCTGGGGTGGAAGGTACGTGAGTATTTATAGTCAGGTTGAGAATGCTGGGTCAGGTGGAGAATGCTGCATGTGATGATCTACCGAGTGGGGTTATAGAGTCTAAAATCTTTGGTAGCTTGGAAGAGAGATTGGATAAGTATACGAGTAGACCATCTGCAGTGTTCCTCCTTGACGATTCATTTGATCTTCCTATTCCAGCCAGCGATTTCATTGACCTTGTTGAACTATGTGTTGGCTTTATGTGTTTCTCTTTTGAAAATCACCTCAGGTTCGCCACTCACTGCCGTCCTGACGAACCTATACATGGAACATCTGGAAGCTGAGCGTTTTTCCACCATTATTCCTTCGGCTGTCACCTGGCTCCATTATGTTGACGACATTCTCCTCATAACTCCCAGACGCTTCAACGTTCAAGCTCTCCAAGACAAGCTCAACCATGTCGAGCCCTCAATCCAGTTCATACTTGAAGAAGAAGTTGACAACACTCTTCCTTTCCTTGATGTTCTCTGCAAAGCTGACCATGAACTTCGTTTTAAAGTCTATCGAAAACCCACCAACCAAAACGATCTTCTCCACTTCTACTCTCACCACGACACCAAAACTAAACGTGGTGTAATTATAGACTTTTTCCTACGTGCACTCAGAATCTGCAGCAATGAGTTCCTTGAGGAAGAATATATTATAATTGAAGAAGTATTTTCCAAACTTCACTATCCTCGTCACTTCATCAGAGACTGCAGACGACGGGCATTAAATATCTTCAACACACCCAGAGAAGACACTGCCGAGAAGAGATACATAGTCCTCCCCACCAACTCCATTGCCAAACACTTTTCCAACATCTTTTCCAATACCAGTAATAGACAGGACAAGCTTCCATCCTCTGCAGGGGTATTCATAATCCCTTGTAATGAGTGCAGCAAATTATACTTGAGCAGAACATCAAGAAACCTCCAAACACGTACACCTACAATCCGACTTACGACCGAGTTCGGTTCCGAGAAATCGGTCGTAAGTCAAAATGGTCGTAAGTCGAACTTTACTACTGAATATCAACAAAACATTTTTGTAATGACATTATTTTATTGTTTTATTTTGGTATTTCATGTTCTACTTTACTTTTTATGCTGTTAGTACTGTATTTTATACTGTAAGGTTTAGGATAAACACTGTGTACAACACAAATAGTTGTTTATTTCCCAGAAATTTGGCATAAAAAACACGGTCGTAAGTTGAGTGGTCGTAAGTCGAGCAGGTCGTAAGTCGGATAGTAGGTGTATTTCAGAACACCAATACGCATGCAGGTTTGATGATACAAGGAATGCCTGTGTACAACACCGTAATTCACACAACCATTTAATTAACTACAGAAACTCAAGACTTATTGCCAGAGAAGACAACACTCAATACTGAAGAATCCCGGAATCATCGCTTATCTCTATATCCAACAACTTCAACCAGAACAACGGCTTCTGTAACATGGCTGAACCACTTGCCAAGAAGCTTCTTCATCGCTATCCCACATAAGAACATAGGAATGGAGGAACACTGCAGAAGGTCTACTCATATACTTATCCAATCTCTCTTCCAAGCTACCCAAGATTTTAGACTCTATAACCCCACTCGGTAGATCATCACATGCAGCATTCTCCACCTGACCCAGCATTCTCAACCTGACTATAAATAATCACATACCTTCCACCCCAGGTAGATCTGTTTGTGACTTGAAAAAGCCCACTGTGTGGGTGAAACATTGTCAATAAAGGATCACATTATACTGCATATGAGCTTCTCCATCTTTTCATGGACAGAGGTCCGCAGTTTAGACATTATTGTTATGCCCTTGGCTGGCGCTATAGCCCTTATCAACTTCTGCTGCTTTAGTGTCATACATATAGTAAATGTACAGTGGTCCCCTCGTTTTTCGTAGTTAATCTGTTCCTGGAGTTGCTACTATTAACGAAATCTATGATTTGCGAATCAATTTTCCCCATAAGAAATAATGTAAATACAATTAATCCGTTCCTGACACCCAGAAGTATTAAAACAAAAAATTTTTTTACATGAAATATACATGTAGTTCATAAACAATACAATGGGAAATGATGAATGAAACATTAACAACATAACACTTACCTTTACTGGAGATTCTTCTTAGTGTATGGGAGATTGGAGGAGGAGAGAGATTGGATTGTTTATAATTTGGAAGGGGAATCCCCTTCCATCAACACCTCAGGTACCATTTGCTTTTCTGGGGTTGCTTCTCTTCTCTGTTTCTTAATGCCACTAGGACCACCTTGAGAGTCACTGGAGTCCTGTCTCACAAAATAACTGTCCAGAGAGCTCTGTTTCTGGCGTCTCTTTAATACTTCCCTAAAATGGCCCAAGACTTTGTCACTGTACATGTTGCCAACATAACTTGCAACAACCTTGTCAGGGTGATGTTTCTCCATAAAGCTTTCCATCTTACCCCACATAGCAAAAATCTCTTTAATTTCTGAAGAAGGCACCTTCTTCCATCTCTCTTCCTCCTCCTCTGCAGCAAGATTCTGAGCTGCGATCTGTTGCTGTTCCTGCTGAAGCTCTTGCAGCTCCTCAGTGGTGAGCTCTTCGTTGTGGTCTTCCACCAATTCTTCCACATCCTCCAAACTCACATCCAACCCCATGGAACTCCCCAGTGCCACAATTGACTTAACAACAGACATAGGCTCATCAGGGTCAGTCCCAAACCCTTCAAATTCCCTCTTGTCGACACAATCTGGCCATAATTTTCTCCAAGCAGAGTTCAAAGTCCTGGTAGTCACTCCCTCCTGAGCCATACCTATAAGGGTTATGCAATGGAGGATGCTGAAGTGTTCTCTCCAAAATTCCCTTAGGGTCAAGTGAGTGTCTGTGGTCACAGTCAGGCACCTTTGAAACATTGCTTTGGTGTAGAGTTTTTTAAAATTTGCAATGACCTGCTGGTCTATGGGCTGGAGGAGAGGAGTGGTATTCGGGGGCAAGAACTTTACTGTGATGAACCCAAACTCCTCGAAAATTAGGTCATCCAAGTTTGGAGGATGAGCAGGTGCATTGTCCATTACTAGCAGGCACTTTAAAACCAATTTCTTTTCCAGGAGGTAGTTCTTCACACTAGAGCCAAACACTTCATTGAACCACTCAACGAAAATTTCCCTCATGACCCATGCCTTACTATTAGATTTCCAAAACACACACAATTTACTCTTCATAACATTGTTTTTCCTGAACACACTGGGATTTTCAGAATGGCACACTAGTAATGGCTTCACTTTGAAATCCCCACTAGCATTAGCACAGAAATTAGCGTCAGCCTGTCTTTCATAGGCTTGTGTCCTGGCATTGCCTTTTCCTCCTGTGTAATGAAGGTCCTCTTTGGCATTTTCTTCCAGAAGAGGCCTGTTTCGTCACAATTGAACACGTGTTCAGGTTTCAGTCCTTCAGCCTCTGTGTACTCCTTGAATTCATGCACATATTTTTCAGCCGCCTTGTGGTCCGAACTGGTAGCCTCACCGTGCCTTACCACACTGTGTATGCCAGTACGGTTCTTAAATATCTCAAACCAAGCTTTGCTGGCCTTAAATTCACTCACATCACCACTATTTTCAGGCAATTTCTTTACCAGATCGTTGTGCAACTGCCTAGCCTTTTCACAAATATTCGAAGTCATAAGAGTATCTCCTGCTAATTGTTTCTCATTTATCCACACCAATAATAACTTCTCAACCTCTTCGAGTACTGGTGATCTCATTTTTGTCAGCATAGTTACCCCATTTGCAACAACAGTGTCCTTAATTTCCTTTTTCTTGGCCACCATGGAACATATGGTTGTGTAGGGTTTCTTATGCATCCTGGCCAGTTCGGCCGCACTTGTGCCACTTTCATATTGTTCAATGATGTTTTTCTTAAATTCAATCATATTTCTCACCTTCTTTACCACAGGCTTGGCACTAGGAGCTTTCTTTGGAGCCATGGTAGCTTATTTAGTACTTATTTTTTTTTTTTTTTATTATCACACCGGCCGATTCCCACCAAGGCAGGGTGGCCCGAAAAAGAAAAACTTTCACCATCATTCACTCCATCACTGTCTTGCCAGAAGGGTGCTTTACACTACAGTTTTTAAACTGCAACATTAACACCCCTCCTTCAGAGTGCAGGCACTGTACTTCCCATCTCCAGGACTCAAGTCCGGCCTGCCGGTTTCCCTGAATCCCTTCATAAATGTTACTTTGCTCACACTCCAACAGCACGTCAAGTATTAAAAACCATTTGTCTCCATTCACTCCTATCAAACACGCTCACGCATGCCTGCTGGAAGTCCAAGCCCCTCGCACACAAAACCTCCTTTACCCCCTCCCTCCAACCCTTCCTAGGCCGACCCCTACCCCGCCTTCCTTCCACTACAGACTGATACACTCTTGAAGTCATTCTGTTTCGCTCCATTCTCTCTACATGTCCGAACCACCTCAACAACCCTTCCTCAGCCCTCTGGACAACAGTTTTGGTAATCCCGCACCTCCTCCTAACTTCCAAACTACGAATTCTCTGCATTATATTCACACCACACATTGCCCTCAGACATGACATCTCCACTGCCTCCAGCCTTCTCCTCGCTGCAACATTCATCACCCACGCTTCACACCCATATAAGAGCGTTGGTAAAACTATACTCTCATACATTCCCCTCTTTGCCTCCAAGGACAAAGTTCTTTGTCTCCACAGACTCCTAAGTGCACCACTCACTCTTTTTCCCTCATCAATTCTATGATTCACCTCATCTTTCATAGACCCATCTGCTGACACGTCCACTCCCAAATATCTGAATACGTTCACCTCCTCCATACTCTCTCCCTCCAATCTGATATTCAATCTTTCATCACCTAATCTTTTTGTTATCCTCATAACCTTACTCTTTCCTGTATTCACCTTTAATTTTCTTCTTTTGCACACCCTACCAAATTCATCCACCAATCTCTGCAACTTCTCTTCAGAATCTCCCAAGAGCACAGTGTCATCAGCAAAGAGCAGCTGTGACAACTCCCACTTTGTGTGTGATTCTTTATCTTTTAACTCCACGCCTCTTGCCAAGACCCTCGCATTTACTTCTCTTACAACCCCATCTATAAATATATTAAACAACCACGGTGACATCACACATCCTTGTCTAAGGCCTACTTTTACTGGGAAAAAATTTCCCTCTTTCCTACATACTCTAACTTGAGCCTCACTATCCTCGTAAAAACTCTTCACTGCTTTCAGTAACCTACCTCCTACACCATACACTTGCAACATCTGCCACATTGCCCCCCTATCCACCCTGTCATACGCCTTTTCCAAATCCATAAATGCCACAAAGACCTCTTTAGCCTTATCTAAATACTGTTCACTTATATGTTTCACTGTAAACACCTGGTCCACACACCCCCTACCTTTCCTAAAGCCTCCTTGTTCATCTGCTATCCTATTCTCCGTCTTACTCTTAATTCTTTCAATTATAACTCTACCATACACTTTACCAGGTACACTCAACAGACTTATCCCCCTATAATTTTTGCACTCTCTTTTATCCCCTTTGCCTTTATACAAAGGAACTATGCATGCTCTCTGCCAATCCCTAGGTACCTTACCTTCTTCCATACATTTATTAAATAATTGCACCAACCACTCCAAAACTATATCCCCACCTGCTTTTAACATTTCTATCTTTATCCCATCAATCCCGGCTGCCTTACCCCCTTTCATTTTACCTACTGCCTCACGAACTTCCCCCACACTCACAACTGGCTCTTCCTCACTCCTACAAGATGTTATTCCTCCTTGCCCTATACACGAAATCACAGCTTCCCTATCTTCATCAACATTTAACAATTCCTCAAAATATTCCTTCCATCTTCCCAATACCTCTAACTCTCCATTTAATAACTCTCCTCTCCTATTTTTAACTGACAAATCCATTTGTTCTCTAGGCTTTCTTAACTTGTTAATCTCACTCCAAAACTTTTTCTTATTTTCACCAAAATTTGTTGATAACATCTCACCCACTCTCTCATTTGCTCTCTTTTTACATTGCTTCACCACTCTCTTAACTTCTCTCTTTTTCTCCATATACTCTTCCCTCCTTGCATCACTTCTACTTTGTAAAAACTTCTCATATGCTAACTTTTTCTCCCTTACTACTCTCTTTACATCATCATTCCACCAATCGCTCCTCTTCCCTCCTGCACCCACTTTCCTGTAACCACAAACTTCTGCTGAACACTCTAACACTACATTTTTAAACCTACCCCATACCTCTTCGACCCCATTGCCTATGCTCTCATTAGCCCATCTATCCTCCAATAGCTGTTTATATCTTACCCTAACTGCCTCCTCTTTTAGTTTATAAACCTTCACCTCTCTCTTCCCTGATGCTTCTATTCTCCTTGTACTTTAGTACTTGCAAGCACTAAAATGAGTGGAATATTATGAAATATTTCGTAGGAGCACGTGAGGGGACCTTCGCTCACTGGTAAACAATGCCAGACTGGCTGCCACCCTGGCTCACACCGTGCGTCCTGGACGAACTGCTACTTGCGAGTCAACCTATGAAAAGCGAGCCCAAGTTTATACGAAAATATCCCTATGATTTCCGAAATCTATGATTCCCGAGAACTACGAAAAGCAAGGGACCACCGTACTTCGCTGGTATTGTCTGGCTAAATCCACAACTTGTGCACCTTGCTTATGTTTATCTATGATTTCATGCTTTAATTCCATGGAAATCATCATCATTTTCTTCTCAGCACTGTCCTTTGCACTTATTTTCTTAGGACCCATGGTTAGAAAAGCGAAATTTGGCCAAATGACTTCAAAAATGTAAGCAAAGCAGGAAAGAACTGCTCCCACAGTGATGTAAACGTGTACTGCTTACCGGATGTTTTGAAATCAGCTTCGCCAACTAGCGGTAGCATTCATAATTATTATGTACGTATTATGTACACAATACATACGTAATTGTAATAATTATTATTATTATTGATAATTTAGGGAACTGAAGCTCTGTCGTTATTATAATTATTGTTAATTTAAGGAACTAAAGCACATATCCAATTCCTTAGATCAAGAATCCCTCAGCAGTGTCAAGGAACCTTGACGCTGGTGAGGGATTTCAGTTCCGTAAATTATTATCAATAATATTGATTATAATAATAATTATTACAATAACTATAGAGCTTCAGTTCCCTAAATTAATAATAATAATAATACATTATTATAACAATGTGAGCTTCAGAACGAAGCCAACTCGGTGTACTGTTTACCTAGCTGTGGGAGTAGTTCTCTCCTGCTTTGCTTGCATTTTTGACAGTCATTTGGCCAAATTTTGCTTTTCTAACCATGGGTCCTAAGAAAGTAAGTGTAAAGGACAGTGCTGAGAAGAAAAAGAGGATGATTTCCATGGAATTAAAGCATGAAATCATAGATAAACAAGAGAGGTGTCCAGGTTTTGGGTTGAGGGGGAAGTGGGGGGGAGCTGGCTCATAATTCAAATGTTGGCTCATAACTCAGAGCAAAAGATCGACTGATCGATGGCTTGTATCTCAAAAAACTCGTACATTGGGGCACTCGTAAGTCAAGGTTCCATTGTATTTCCTTTATAATTTTAGAGTAGATCTTTTATTTTAAAATATTGAAGTACTGTAATAATTATTTTTCAGGTGAGGTTATTTGAATGGACAAATGAAAGAGAACTACGTCTTGAATGTTCTCACTTCAATAATGTTGCTGCTTTGTGCTTGAAAACCAAAGGCGACTTCATCCTTGTTGGAGACCTGATGCGTTCTATGACCCTTCTGCAGTACAAGACACTGGAGGGTAGTTTTGAAGAGGTGAAGACAATTTAATTTATTTTACTTTAGAGTTGGTACACAGATAACCCGCACATAGAAAAGAGGAGCTTGCAACGAAGTTTCGGCTCGACTTGGACCATTTACAAAGTCACACTAATGAAAAGGAGAGAAGGAGGGAATATATATAGGCCAGGAGGTGGTAGTGGAGGTAGAAGGTAGTAGTGGGGAAGGTAGTATGGTAGAGGTGGAGCCAGTCAAATACTAAGAAAGAGGAGCACTGCAAGGTATGAACTAGTTCATACCTCTATAGATGCTCCTGGTGTCTACTCTATTTCTTGTTCCTCCTGTCCTCTTCAGTACTTTGGGGAAACTGGCCGATCTCTTTCTGACAGACTTAGGGAGCACAAAAGTAGTGTTAGGCTTGCTGACACTAACAATGCTCTTTTCTATCACTGTCTGGTTGAATCATCCCTTATACACAACTTTCCTTGTATGAATCTTAGTCCTGGCTTCGTCTCTATAGATGCCTTCCTTTCCCACTACATTGTAAAATGCTCCAGACTTCAGAACACCCATGACTGAACCTGATTCCTTTTTCTTCTCCCTCTTCCCCTTTCCTCTTTCTCTTTTGGGTTGTCTTTCTTCTGCCTTGGGTATTTGTTCCTTCATTATTTATTTTTCCCCCCCTCTGTGTTCTTGTTCTTACCCTCTGTGACCCCTAGCTCCCTTGCAGTGCTCCTCTTTCTTAGTACTTGACTGGCTCCACCTCCACTACTACCACCTTCCCCACTACTACCTTCTACCTCCACTACTACCACTACCTCCTCCTGGCCTATATATACTCCCTCCTTCTCTCCTTTTCATTAGCGTGACTTTGTAAATGGTCCAAGTTGGACCGAAACGTTGTCATGAGCTCCTCTCTTCTATGTGCGGGTTATTTGTGTATCGTTCCAATTACAGCATTGTGCCTTTTTTGGTTCGTTACTTTAGAGTTGGACTTGTATTCTAGGTTCTTCATGTTACTGATTTTAGAAGCAATTGAAAGGCTGAGGATCTTTTAGCTGAATGCTTCTGTTTCCATTCTTCTTAAAATTGGGAATGAAGTATTGTTTATATATATAGTTAGATTGTGAGAAACATATTATGAGCATGTTATTTTGTTACATCTCATCAAGGGAAGGAGCCTTGATGCTAAGGAAGGTCTCTTGATCACAGGAATTGGAGTTACCCTTCATGTCTCAGATCAAACCTGATTGCCTCCTATTCCTCAGGAATTATGTGATCTTTGCATGTTTAGTGCTCTCCCATGAATTTAATAATATAACATTGAAGCAAGCACCTGGAATGGATTTTAGCATATATGGTAATTAAAGGAGGGCTTTTGACAGTAAAACTATAAGTTTTAAAATACATGTTTATTTTCATCAAATTAAAATTTTGATCTTAGGCTGAGAGTTTATTTAAACCTTTCAGATTGCAAGGGATTATGACCCCAACTGGATGACAGCAATTGAGATTTTAGATGATGAGCTTTTCCTTGGAGCAGAACATTCTCACAATCTTTTTGTTTGTCACAAAGATAGGTAAGCAGTGTCTAACACAGTGCTCATCAAGCCTATAAAAAGTTTTTATAGGTAGAATGGTATGTGAATAAAAGATGTCAGTATAAGTTTGTTAATACACTTACTGTATTTTACGGCGAACAAGATGCTCCGGTGTCGAGTATGCCCTCTCGGTTCTGATTGGCTAAATTTGAGGAAAAAAAAAAGATAAATGGTACTTCCGCCTCCAAGACGCTGGATAAATTTTGGCAACTTATTTTGGGAAAGAATTAGTGTCTTCAATGCCATAAAATGCTGTAAATGTGTGTGTGAGTGTGCTATTGTACATGGTTAGAAATCTCTCAATAATTTTATGTTCCTGCTATCAGATGTGAACTGTATACCAAATGTAGATTCATTATTTATTGATTTAATTTTTATTATCTTTTATTAAGGCTTTGTTTTTTTAAGAGGTGAATGACTGCACATCTGGGATTTATGTAATTCAAAGGCTGAAAAAAAGTTTTCTATATTCATAAAAAAATTTGAAAGGAAGTTTCAGTATGGGGAGATGATTGGGAAGACTTGTGATGAAAAATGTGATGCTATGGGTGCTAAGAGACAGAGCTCTACATAAACTGCGGTTTCACACACTTGCCAACAAATGAAAAACCAAAATAATCCATTAGTGAAGATTATTTTGTGTTTCATTATTTGGGAGAAATTTCAACTTAAATATGAAGTAGATTAGGCAAAGTTTTAAAATGATGTGTTTTAAGCTAATGATTTATATAAAATTTATGTACAGTACTTCAAGTTCTTGCAAATTCCATTTTATCAACTTTAAGGCTTTAGTAATTTTAGCTGTATTCTATAGTAATTGAAGTACAGTTATTTCATATTTTAAATTTTATACAAGATCATATTTTATACAAAATCATATTTTATACAAATATGTTCATTGGTATGTTTATATTGCAGATAGGAGGGCTTAGTGTGGGGGGGGGGGGTAAAAATCACTTACTCACCCACAACTAAATAAATACTGAATAATTGTATCTCGTAAATGTTTAACCTGTGACCCTATCAAACTTTTTTTTTTTTTTAATTACATTACCTAACAGAATACTCCATTCTACTGAATGCACAGCAACTCGGCAAATGACCATATGACCTGTCTTTGAAATACTCATTTGTGCTTAATTGTTATTTGTTTCCTTTAATTTTTACCACTGAATATATCATTGCTAAGTTAATCTTAAGTTAATTTTAAGCCTGCCCATAATGCTCTGCATACAAGGAGCTTTTGGCATGTTACACTTAACCACTGTATTTCTTTGTACATCTATGTATCATGTCCAAATTAATAATAAATAAATAAATGAAAGTTTGAGCAAAGGAGAGATAACAGTTAAAAAAAAAAACATAAAATGTTACCTGAGACTGGGAATACCTCCTCAGTTGCATTAATGTGACTTGTAAATATCCATTTTAACTTTGTTTTTTAGCGCTGCAACTTCTGATGAAGAACGTCAACAAATGCAAGAGGTTGGACGATTCCACCTCGGTGATTTTGTGAACGTCTTTCGTCATGGCACACTAGTAATGCAAGGAGTGCCTGAGGCATCAACTGTCACCCAGGGATGTGTTCTCTATGGCACAGTACATGGTGCACTCGGTGGGTGAAGCTGGTATTATTGTTGCTTTGGAAATTTCTATTTCCTCTCTGTATTATGCATACTTTATAAACTGTGGTGAGACCATTCGAAGGCTTTTAGTTAATAACACATTCAGTATAGAGTTAATTGCTTAGAAGATATGCCAAGGGCATAATTCAGAGGGTTGAGGAGTTGTTGCGATTATTTGGGGGTGTACATATTTCACTATGCCCTCAAATATCATTTACAGCATAAGCAATTGAATAGAATGCCTACTCATTGCACTTAAAGATATTTGATATTCTAAGATACTTAAGTTAATTTCCTTTGTTGTAATTTTCTTTGTTGAATCTCAGGACTGGTGACAAGCCTGCATTTAGAACTATACAATCAGCTTCTAGAGATGCAAAAGCGGCTCGCTCGTATTATAAAATCAGTTGGAAAGATTGATCATGATTTTTACAGAAGTTTCAGGTATGTTGTAGGAATAATAATACAGGTTGACCATCACTAATCTGGCGTCATTGGGATCTGCAGGGTGCTGGATTAGTTATTTTGCTGGATTACAGAGTGGTTAGGTTAGAATACACTTAGCCTAACGGCGATATTTACACATCGGCGATTTCACCCACTGTAAGCCCAATTTTTGGCCCATTCCATTGTTCCAGTCCACCAAGCTCATAGCTATTTCACTAGTATTCCTTCTGTTCTGTCAATTAACCCTTTCAGGGTCCGTCCTGTAGATCTACGGCTTCACGTTCAGTGTCCAAACCTTAGATCTACGCCAAAATTCTAGCGGCGTCAAATTTAGCGCGAAAACGCTCATAGGCCTAGATGTGAGAGAACGGGTCTGTGTGGTGGGTGTGCGCCATAAAACAAAAAATCTAGGCGACCGCATAGCATTGTGGGAACGCCGGCTTAGTTACCCTTGTTCACCATGCCTCGTCGCAAGGCAGCTCTCACTCCAAGGAAAATTGGGATTCTCCTCTTCCTATCTGATAGTTCTGACACTGATAGAAGTGGAAATGAAGACAAATTCTTTGGCTTTGATCAGTTAGTGACCGAAAGGAATGACCAGGATATCGATAATAGTGCAGAAAACCCTGACAATCCTCAACCTTCTACCTCTGGTGTGGGCACTCCTCAGTCATGGTCAGTTGTACCTCAACGCAAGAGAAAACTATTATTTTTGCGTGGCCAGGCCTCTGACTTCAGTAATGATGATGATAGTGACGTGGATTGTGATTTTATTGCTCTTGACGATCATTCGAGTAGTGATAGTGAGGAAACATATTCACCAGTGAAGCGTCAGTATCTACGCCGCCGCATGCGCTCGGGTAATGTACCCTATGCCGTGCCCAGGGGACGGAGTACGTCCCGGAGTACATCCCGTGGCCCTACACCAGGAATAGACAGTGAAAGTGAGGATGATGTGGCTACACTTGGCATGGATAGACCACAGGCATCAGTAGATGGTGGTAGTGGTGATGGTAGTGCCACGGCCATGCGTGACTCGCCAGCCCAGGCTGGGACCCACGCTGCTGACTCCACAGTTCAAGGACAAAGCGGAGCGTCAGCCACCAGCCCACCACAACCACAACTGCCCGCACAACCAGCCTATGATGTCCAGTATCCACCAGCAAACCGTATCTGGGATTGGCAGGAAAATCCCAATTTTGTTCCCAAGCCCCACCACTTTGATGACTCAAAGTGGAATTCTACCTACTTGTTCCCTTGGAACCACGGCCAATGAACTGGAATTTTTTGAAATATTCTTTGACCAACCCTTGATGGAAATTATTGTCAGGGAAATTAACAAATATTTTGAGTACACCATGGCAAATACGATCATATCACCACAGTCAAGACTACACCGGTGGAAAGAGACGACTGTTGCAGAAATGTATTTGCTTTTTGCAACAATAATGCTTATGCCTCGTGTCTATAAGCATAACATAAAAGCATACTGGTCCACTGATCGGGTAATTTCTACCCCGGTCTTCAGTGAAATCATCCCAGTGAACAGGTTTATCTTACTGTTACGTATGTTGCACTTCTCTGACAAAACCAGGCCTGACAGAAGTGACAGGTTATACAAGATTAGAAATGTTTTTATGTATCTCAAACAAAAGTTTAGCATGTACTTTTATCCATTCAAGAATCTTGTAATTGATGAGTCTTCGATTTTGTTCAAAGGTAGGCTGTCATTCAAGCAGTATATACCGAGCAAGAGGAAACGCTTTGGTATAAAACTGTTTGTACTCTGTGACTGTGACAGTGGCCTGGTATTGGATATTGTTGTATACACGGGAAGTAAAATATTGAAAGATACTAAGACGTTATTGGGTATCTCAGGTGACGTAGTGAGAAGCATGATGGCACCTTATCTTGGTAAGGGGCATACATTATATACTGATAACTGGTACACAAGCCCTTTACTCAGTGATTTCTTGCGAGTGAACAAGACAGATGTGTGTGGCACAGTGCATTCTAATCGTAAACATATGCCCAGGCTCAACGCAGGTGCTCGTGGTGATGCATGTGTTTACTGCCAATGACATCATGGCATTACGGTGGCATGACAAACAAGATGTCACATTGTTGACAACCATTCACCGTAACGAAATGCAAGACAGTGGCAAAGTTGATCGAGTAACTAATGAACATATTCGAAAACCAGTGACAGTGATTGATTATACACAAAACATGTGCTTGGTTGACAAATGTGACATGCAGATTGGCTTTGTTGATTGTGTTCGTAAAAGTTACGAGTGGTACATGAAACTTTTCTTCCATCTCATGGACATTTCAATGCTCAATGCATATAATATGTACCAAATGAAAACTAGCAACAGACCACCGTATGGTGAATTTTGTTTGCCAGTTGTCAGACAACTCATAATGAAGTACCAGGTAACAACACCTGCCATACAAGGTCCTCGAACTCCTCAGGATATACCCAAGCGTTTGAGGAGGGAAGGTGATCATTTCATAATACAGCTTCCTTCAACTCAGAAGAAATTTGCTCAGAAGAGATGTGTTGTCTGTGCACAAACAAAACGACGGCAACAAAGACGCAAAGACACTTGGTTTATGTGTGAGGAATGTAAGGTGCCTCTGTGCATGGTGCCTTGTTTCAAGGAGTTCCACAAGCTCCAGCAGTTCTAAAACCATGTCCAGTGATTGTAAATATGTAAATATATGATAGAACATTAGTATTATACAAGATTTGTGCATGTTTATTGTAATAAACAACAGTGGTAAACAATAATATGATAATAACTTCGGTGTGGTTATTGTGTTCAATACAGTGAGTTTATATATATATACATTATATACAGTATTGGTCTCTCAGGCCCCAAATGTTAGTAGGAAAAGAAAAAAATTAGAAAAGAAAAGAAAAAACTACAAAAAACGTTAAATAAAGTAATGCGCGTATGTGGAAATCGTCAATGTTGCCGCCACCACGTCATTTTGGGTCAACTTCTCGGCACTGTATCTCGGTAAGTACTGATCAGAAAAATTTTTGTTTTCTTGTTACCTTCACAAAAATATACTCTTCAATTCTGTAAGAATTTTTTTTTTTTTTTTTTTTAATGGACACTGGAGCACCACTTCAGATTTTGGACTTGGACCCTGAAGGGGTTAAGTACAAGAAACTGCCTATTTACCTATTTAAACTGCCCAATAAAGTGGTCAGAAATTGGTAATTTGGCCAATTTCACACAAATTTTAAGAGATTCCAATTTCAAAATAGGGTGCAGAATGAACAGTGCAGACATTCCTGGCACTAAAATAACATGTTCTCTGTTCATTAGTCACTCTCCAGGCTCCTCTTATATTACTCTTGCTTTCCATTTTGAATTTTTATTCACCAAAAAATATAAGATTTACTGTTATGCAGACTACTGCATTATTGTAATAATTGTATAAATACAGGTCCTCCATCACAAATCCGGCATCATTGGGACCTGTAGTGTGCCGGATTACTGAGTTTGCCGAATTACAGAGTGGTTAGGTTAGAATACACTTAATAAAATTAACCAACTTGACTTACACAGTTCATTGAACATCGGCAAAAATCGAACATTTCCGCTACTTTGAGCTCAATTTCAAGGTACTTTTCGTCGTGAAAGCAATAAAAATCATGTCTATTTCTATAATATATCTTCCATTCTATCAAATGAGTCCAAAAAATGAGAATACAACCATAAAAACCACACGAAAATATAATGCAAAGAGGCGGCTAATGGCTGAGGGGTTAACTCCCTTATTTATTGTCTGTCTTTTTTATTTTTGTTGTATGTTAAGAAGCATCTTTCCATCATACATTGCCAAAGTTTCAATGAGATAGCCCAACAAACAACCGAGAAAAAAAAAATATTTACCAGAAATCATATTTGGCAAGCCCAAGCCAGGTACTGGAAATAAGTCACTTTTTCTGACTTTTCTGGGTTATCCTAGGTTCTCTTTACATACACTGCTATGTATGATAATCTATGTAACTGTATTTGTGTACACCTGAATAAACTTATTTTCTTCTAGTCTGTCAACTGAGTACAAGAAACTGCCAATTCACTTATTTCAACTACCCAATAAAGTGGTCAGAAATTGGCAATTTGGCCGATTTCACACAAATTTCAACAGATGCCAATTTCAAAATAGGATCCAGAATAAACAGTGCAGACATTCCTGGCACTAAAATAACATTTTCTCTGTTCATTAGTCACGGCTACAGGCCCCTCTTATATTATTCTTGCTTTTCATTTGGAATTTTTATTCATAAAAAAAATAGAAGATTTACTGTTATGCAGACTGCTGCAGTATTGTAATAATTGTATAAACAATGTCAAGCCATTCTTGACGCCGTACTGGAATTTAGACTGGCAGGCGGACAGGTATTGGACGGTGACGTCATTTGTTTACTCTTGAGCTTCGCTAAAGAGTAGAACATTTTCGCTACTGTGAGCGCAATTTCAAGGTACTTTTCGTCATGAAAGCAATCAAAATCATATCTGTTTCTGTAATATATCTTTCATTCTATCAAAAGCGGCCGCTAATGGCTGAGAAGTGAACTCCGCTATTTATGGTCTGATTTCTTTCATTTTTGGTGTACGTGAAGAACTATCTTTCCATCATACATTGCCCAAGTCTGAATAAGATAACCCAGCAAATAGCTGAGAAAATAATAATATAATAATAATAATTATTATTTACTACACATACATGTACAAGGTATACAGACATAGCTGACATCAGTGACACACTACTGTATAGAATGGTGCTTGTTATGCAGAGTATTTCAAGAAAATTAAGTCAGTGTCCCAGGATAACACCCACACTAGTCGGCTAACACCCAGGTACCCATTTACTGATGGGTAAACATAGACAACAGGTGTAAAGAAACATGCCTAATGTTTCTACCCTGGCTGGGAATCGAATATTTACCAAAAATTATATATGGCTAACCCAAGCCAGGTACTAAAAATAAGCCATGGTAGGTAAGACACATAGGCAACAGTTAGGCAACTTTATTCCGAAACGTTTCGGAATAAAGTTGCCTAACTGTTGCCTATGTGTCTTACCTACCAACCTGTCGGTATTGTATACCATTTTGATGTTCATCAAAAATAAGCCATGTTGATTTTTTTTGGGTTATCCTAGGTTCTCTACACATGCTGCTATGTGTGATAATCTGTATAGAGAAAATAACTTTTTTGTTTCATGTTTATGGTGCAGTATGAGTGTATATGACAGTTAGCCCTGTGCTATACTCTGTTTTCTCTAATATAAGCTCCCAAGACAGGGATAGGAGAATGGTATTTGTATACCATATTCTCTTCATACCTCCGTCGAACTGCTCGGAGTTATGCCAAATATTATTTATTCTGGAGTATTTAACATGTTTTATGTTATTTATATTGTTTATTATGTCATATTAGATCAATTGTGATAGGCAAATAAGCTGTAGTGTTGATATTAGCATAATAATAAAGCATATTCTCCTGCTTCATGAGACTGAGTTCATGGCAACCGACAGTGGCTTCAAAGCCACTTTATCTTTAATGGATAATGTACTGTGTAGGTGCTTTACATAATGAGAAGCATTTCTTTTATTCATTGAAACCATGGCTAGGGCTAAAAGTAAGTAGGTTAAAACAATAAATGGAGAAAAGGATATTGGAATGACCTATGCAGCAAGTAGCGCCACCAAACAGTACCAGCAGGTTGGTGTGGCGACCCTGGAAATTTGAAATTATGCTAGCCATAATTAGTGCCGAATAACTGAAGGAACCAAATAACTGATTGCCGGATTTGTGATGGCAGACCTGTAATGTCAACCCATTTGTGACTTCATATATAGACCGGCCAGTTGGACACACATTGTATGGTGATGTCTTTTGTTTACTCTTGAACATCGATAAAAATTGAACATTTTCGCTGCTGTGAGCTCAGTTTCAAGATAATTTCCATCATGAAACCAATCAAATTCATATCTATTTCTGTAAAGTATCTTCCATTCTGTCAATTGAGACCAAAAAAAATGAGAATACAACCATACAAAAATACACTGCAAAGTAGCTGTTTTACACCAAAAAACACGGTTGCATTTTTTCTCATTATCCGCTGTATGCTCTAGGATTTTTTTTATATATAGTGCACACTTACCATATAGATCTGTTCTCTTATGTATAGATCCAAATTTACTGGTCACAGCTTATCTGAGTGAGCTGAGCTCATGGTGACCAACAGTGGCTTCAAAGCCACCTTATCTTTTATGGAGATTGTATGGTAATGTATAGAATATATGGCAAGAGGTAGATAGGACAAAGGGAAAATGGCAACAACAAGAAAGAGAGAAGTGAAAGTGTATAAACTAAGGAACGAAGAAGTTTGGGTGAGATATAAGCAACTATTGGCAGAAAGGTGGGCTAGTGCAAGTATGAGTAGTGGGAGGGTTGAAGAGGGTTGGAATAGTTTTAAAAATGCAGTATTAGAATGTGGGGCAGAAGTTTGTGGTTATAGGAGGGTGGGGGCAGGAGGAAAGAGGAGTGATTGGTGGAATGATGAAGTAAAGGGTGTGATAAAAGAGAAAAGGGTAGTTTATGAGAGTTTTTTACAAAGCAGAAGTGTTATAAGAAGAGTAGAATATATGGAGAGTAAAAGAAAAGTGAAGAGAGTGGTGAGAGAGTGCAAAAGGAGAGGAGATGATAGAGTGGGAGAGGCACTGTCAAGGAATTTTAATGAAAATAAGAAAAAATTTTGGAGTGAGTTAAACAAGTTAAGAAAGCCTAGAGAACGAATGGATTTGTCAGTTAAAAACAGGGTAGGGGAGTAGTAGATGGGGAGATGGAGGTTTTGGGTAGATGGCGAGAATATTTTGAGGAACTTTTAAATGTCGACGAAGAAAAGGAGACAGTAATTTCATGCACTGGCCAGGGAGGTATACTATCTTCTAGGAGTGAAGAAGAGCAGGATGTGAGTGTGGGGGAGGTGCATGAGGCATTACGTAGAAGGAAAGGGGTAAAGCAAATGGAACTGACGGGATAATGACAGAAATGTTAAAAGCAGGGGGGGGATGTAGTGTTGGAGTGGTTGGTATTTTTGTTTAATAAATGTATGAAAGAGGGGAAGGTACCTAGGGACTGGCAGAGAGCATTTATAATTCCTTTATGTAAAGGGAAGGGGGACAAGAGATTGTAAAAATAATAGAGGAATAAGTTTGCTGAGCACATACCAGGAAAAGTGTATGGTAGGTTTATTATTGAAAGAATTAGAGGCAAGACAGAATGTAGGATTGCAGATGAGCAAGGAGGTTTTAGAGTGGGTAGGGGATGTATAGATGTGAACAGTATTTAGATAAAGGTAGGGAAGTTATCATTGCATTTATGGATTTAGAAAAGGCTTATGATAGAGTGGATAGGGGAGCAATGTGGGAGATGTTGCAAGTACAGTGGACCCCCAGTTTACGATATTTTTTCATTCCAGAAGTATGTTCAGGTGCCAGTACTAACCGAATTTGTTCCCATAAGGAATATTGTGAATTAGATTAGTCCATTTCAGACCCCCAAACATACACGTACAAACGCACTTACATAAATACACTCACATAATTGGTCGCATTGGGAGGTGATCGTAAAGCAGGGGTCCACTGTATATGGAATAGGTAGTAAGTTACTAAATGCTGTAAAGAGTTTTTATGAGGATTGTGAGGCTCAAGTTAGGGTGTGTTGAAGAGAGGGAGACTACTTCCTGGTAAAAGTAGGTCTTAAACAGGGATGTGTAATATCACCATGGTTGTTTAACCCTTTGAGGGTCGACAGGCCCTCTCCGAAACTCGTTCTCAGGGTCGGCCAAATTTAAAAAAAAAAAAAATTATTTTCTCTTATGAAAAGATAGAGAATCTTTTCCCGATCATAAAGACACCAAAAGTTTGAAATTTGATAGAAAACTTACGGAATTATGCTCTCGCAAAGTTAGCGGTCTCGGCGATGTTTATGCATCGGCGATTTTGCCCACTTTGAGCCCCATTTTTGGCCAATTTCGCTGTACTAGTCGACAAAAAACGTGAATATTTCGCTAGAACTCCATTTTTTCTATCGAATGGGTGAAAAAACCACCCATTTATGAAATTCAACTATCCAGTACAGTGGTCAGAATTTAGCAATTTTGCCAATTTCACACAAATTTCAAAAGATGCCAATTTCCGAATAGGGTCCAGAATAAACAAGAAAGACATTCCTGGCACTAAAATGACATTTCCTCTAGTCATTAGTCACGTCTCAAGGCCCCTCTTATATTCTTTTGCTTTCCATTTTGAATTTTTATTCTCACAAAAAATATAAGATTTACTGTTATGCAGACTACTGCATTAGTGTAAAAAATGGTATAAATATTATTGGTGCACTTGTGAAAGAATATTAGACTCACCAGTTGACGTGTATTGCACGCTTGGCACGATTTGTTTACTTTTGAAGTTTGGTAAAAATCGAACATTTCTGCTACTTTGAGCTCAATTTCAAGGCACCTTTCATTGTAAATCCAGCCAAAATCATCTCAATTTCTGTAATATGTCTTCCATTCTATAAAATGAGACCAAGAAAACTAGAATACAACAATAAATACCATACGAAAATACACTGCAAAGTCGCTGATTTATTCCAAAAAAATGGTCAAAGTTTTTTTTTTCTCATTATGCACTGTGTGCTGCAGGATTTTTTTTAGACTGTGCACACTGACCACATAGACCCATTCTTTCATATGAAGGCCTACCAGCTTTCTCCCACTAGATTTGAGGCCGCTAGAATTTATGCGTACTAGTACGTCAAAAACCCCTACGCGTAAGACGTACTAGTACGACGAAAACCCTCAAAGGGTTAATATATTTATAGTTGGGGTTGTTTCTTCCTCCGTAAGCCATGCGTGTTGTAAGAGGCGACTAAAATGCCGGGAGCAAGGGGCTAGTAACCCCTTCTCCTGTATAAATTACTAAATTTAAAAAGAGAAACTTTTGTTTTTCTTTTTGGGCCACCCTGCCTCGGTGGGATATGGCCAGTTTGTTGAAAGAAAGAAAAAGAAGTTGGGGTTGTAAAAGAAGTAAATGCTAGGGTGTTCGGGAGAGGGGTGGGATTAAATTATGGGAAATCAAATACAAAATGGGAATTGACACAGTTACTTTTTGCTGATGATACTGTGCTTATATGAGATTCTAAAGAAAAGTTGCAAAGGTTAGTGGACGAGTTTGGGAGAGTGTATAAAGGTAGAAAGTTGAAAGTGAACATAGAAAAGAGTAAGGTGATGAGGGTATCAAATGACATAGATGAAGAAAAATTGGATATTGACATGTCAGCGGATGGTTGTATGAAGTATGAGGTTAACCATATAATTGAAGGAAAAAAGGTGAGTGGCACATTGAGGTATATATGGAGACAAAAAACATTATCTATGGAGGCAAAGAAGGGAATGTATGAAAGTATAGTGGTACCAACACTTATATGGGTGTGAAGCTTGGGTTGTAAATGCTGCAGCAAGGAGGTGGTGTAGGTGTCCTGTCTAAGGGCAATGTGTGGTGTAAATATTATGCAGAAAATTCAGTGTGGAAATTAGGAGAAGGTGTGGAGTTAATAAAAGTATTAGTCAGAGGGCTGAAGAGGGGTTGTTGAGGTGGTTTGTTCATTTAGAGAGAATGGATCAAAGTAGAATGACATGGAGAGTGTACAAATCTGTAGGGGAAGGAAGGCGGGGTAGGGGTCGTCCTTGAAAAGGTTGGAGGGAAGGGGTAAAGGAGGTTTTGTGGGAGAGGGGCTTGGACTTCCAGCAAGCATGCATGAGCGTGTTAGATAGGAGTGAATGGAGACGAATGGTATTTGGGACCTGACGATCTGTTGGAGTATGAGCAGGTAATATTTAGTGAGGGTATTCAGGGAAACTGGTTATTTTTATATAGCCGGACTTGAGTACTGGAAATGGGAAGTACAATGCTTGCACTTTAAGGAGGGGTTTGGGATATTGGCAGTTTGTAGTGATATGTTGTATATCTTTATACGTATATGCTTCTAAACTGTTTGTGTTCTGCTCACCTCTGCAAAAACAGTGATTATGTATGAGTGAGGTGAGAGTGTTGAATGATGAAAGTATTTTCTTTTTGGGGATTTTCTTTCTTTTTGGGTCACCCTGCCTCGGTGGGAAATGGCCAACTTGTTACACAAACAATAAAAAAAAAAGTATGGTGTATGTGCTTTACACAATGAGAAGCATTTCATTTATTTGTTGGAACCATGGCTAGGGCTAAAAGTGAGCAGGTTGTGACAATAAATGGAGAAAATCAAATTAGAATGACTTATGCAGCAAGTAGCGCCATCAGACATTAGCGGCAGGTTGGTGTGGTAACCCCTGAAATTTGAAATTATGTTAGCCAAAATTAATGCCAGATTACTGATGGAACCGGATTACTGATTGTTGGATTAGTGATGGCCAACCTGTAGTAGTAAATCTAAGAGTATTTGTGTATTTAAAAATTTTTGGAAGTTTTTTGTTGCAAAATCAGCTGTATTATTCTAAACCATTCTTACATCTTGCGGAAAAACATTCAGTTTTTCTTTGGTGTTGTATACTATGCTATTTGTCATTGTGTATTCTTGAAACAGTAAAGTGGTTAATACTGTACTTTATAGTTAATATCTTTAACAACAAAAATTACATAATGTATAATGAACTTACATCTAGCATAATCATTTCAGCAAGTAAAATGCGAGTAAAAGAGTAATCATAGTACAAAAATCACAATTAATTACTTCGATTGAATACAAGTATATTAGCTAAATTTTACTTGCAGGAAAAATATCCATTTTATATTCTCATATATAGTTATATTGTTTTTACCTCGTTAAAGATATAAGCTTTATCTAAGTTCGTGATTACTAAATACTGTGCATTTTCCCTAGTACTGAGCGCAAAACCGATAGGTGTGAAGGGTTCATTGATGGCGACCTAATTGAGAGTTTCTTGGACCTGGGCCCAGAGAAGATGAAGGAAGTGGCACAGGGACTTATGGTAAGTTACAGTTAATATCTTGTTAATGTAATAATTAGACTTTCAATAAGATGATTATTATAACCTGCAGGTTACTGTAACTGTTGTTAACCCCTTTTACAAGATTCATGGGCAATATACTAAACGTTATACAATGGAACCCCGAGTTTCGTGATTAATCCGTTCCAGAGAGTCTGCTGAAGGACGAAATTGAAGAATGGCGAAACCATTTTCCCCATAAGAAATGATGGAAAAAAAATTAATCTGTTCCAGGCACCCAAAAATATTAAAAAAAGAAAAAAAAACTTTTTTCCAAATTAAATAAAGATTTACATACAGAAAACAATGAAAAATCAAATACATACATATATAAAATAATGATAACATTACACTTACCTTTACTGAAGACTTCTGGGTGGATGGAAGACGGGAGGAGGGGACAGGATGAAGGTGCACTATTGTTTGGAAGGGGAATCCCCTTCCATAAAAATTTCAGGTACCTAATCCTTATCTGGGGTTACTTCTGTTCTTTGTTTTTTAATGCCACTGGGAACAACTTGAGAGTCACTGGACCTCTGTTGCACAAAATATCTGTCCAGAGAGCTCTGTTTCTGACATTTCTTTAAAATTTCCCTAAAATTGGACACAACATTGTCATTGTACAAGTTGCCAATACGGCCTGCAACAGCATTGTCAGGGTGAAGTTCATCATCCATAAATGTTTGCACTTCAGTCCACTTTGCACAAGTGTCCTTAATCTTTGAAGAAGGTACCTTCCTCTATCTCTCTTCTTCCTCCTCTGAAGCAATTTCCTGAGCTGTGGTCTGTTGCTGTTGCAGATGAAGCTCTTCATTGTGGCCCTCTTCCAACTCTTCTACATCCTCCAAACTCACATCCAGCCCCATGGAATTTCCCAGTGACACAATACTTTCCACAACTGGCATAGGCTCCTCAGGGTCAGCCACAATCCCTTCAAAGTCCACATTCTGGCCACAATTTTCTCCAAGCAGAGCTCAAAGTCCTGCAAATCACTCCTTCCCAAGCCTAACCTATAAGGTTTATGCAATGGAGGATATTGAAGTGATCTTTCCAGAACTCTCTTAGAGTCAATTCAGTGTCTGAGGTCACTTCAAAGCATTTTTGAAACACTGCTTTGGTATACAGTAGGGCCCCACTTATACGGCGGGTTAAGTTCCAGGCTGTCGCCGGAAAGTAGACATCGCCGGAAGGCAGAGCTCCATTTTTTTCCATTTATAAATGCATATAAATACCAGACAACAAGTTTACACTAAATTATATTAAGTTAGTAATAGAACTAGGCATTAAAAACACACAAAGTAAAATACAGTCACAGTAAATTCATTACTTATCTTAAAATATTTGTAATCTTAATGTAGGGAGAGAGGTGAGTAGTACTTATTTGTAGGAAGTCAGGTGCAGGTAGCCCAGGTGTAGGTAGCACTGGCTCCCCGTCTCATACTTAATATACGATATTTAAAACATCCCAGAGGTAAAATGCACATTCAGTACACTCATTATTTACCTTAAAATATGTGTAGTCTTAATATAGGAAGAGAGGTGAGTAGTATTTTTTTGTATAAAGTCAGTGTAGGTAGCCGGTAGGTGTAGCCTGCCTGGGCTACACCTACCGGCTACCTACACTGTGGCCCAGAGCCATATTACTAACATCGACATGCCTTGTTCACTGAATTTAATAATTTCTAACAACTACCTTTAGATGCCATCATAAACGAAGGTAGAAGTAATGAATAATTCATGCCGAAAATTGTAAACAAAAGCGGAGTGGGGGAGTGGCTGGGCTAAACGCAGATTCATATACGTTTTCTCTGATTGCTGAACAGAGAGAAAACGTAATGTTGTCCCTCCACCCGGCTCCACAGGTATTATTATCAGAGCATATAAAATATGCAATAAATGCCAGACAACAAGTTTACACTAACTTACATTAAGTTAGCAATAGAAATAGGCATTAAAAATGCAATAGAAGGTAAGATACACACAGAGTACACTTATTACTTACCTTAAAATATTAATATTAATGTGTGAGAGGTGAGTGGCAGGGTGTTTATTGAATAAAATCAAAATGGCACACCATCATCCTCTAACTTGGCACTTAAACAACCATGGTGATATTACACATCCCTGTCTAAGACCTACTTTTGCCATCACTTAGTAACTTACTAACTATTCCATATACTTGCAACATCTGCCACATTGCTCCTATATCCCCTCTATCATATGCCTTTTCTAAATCCACAAATGCAATGAAAACTTCCCTACCTTTATCTAAATACTGTTCACATATATGCTTCAATGCAAACACTTGATCTACACTTCCCCTACCCACTCTAAAGTCTCCTTGCTCATCTGCAGTCCTTCTCTCTTTCTTACTGCTAATTCTTTCAATAATAAACCTACCGTACACTTTTTCTGGTATACTCTGTAAACTTATTCCCCTATAATTTTTACAATATCTTTTGTTCCTCTTCCCTTTATATAAAGGAGCTATACATGCTCTCTGCCAATCCCTAGGTGCCTTCCCTTCTTTCATATATGTATTAAACAAAAATACCAACCACCCCAACACAATATCCTCCCCTGCTTTTAACATTTCTGTCATGATCCCATCAGTTCGAGCTGCTTTACCCCCGTTCATTCTTCGTAATGCCTCATGCACTCCTCCCCCACACTCACATCCTGCTCTTGTTCACTCCTAAAAGATGTTATACCTTCCTGGCCAGTACATGAAATTACCACCCCTCTTTCTTCATCGACATTTAAAAATTCCTCAAAATATTCCCGCCATCTACCCAATACCTCCATCTCCCCTTCTACTAACTCCCCTAATCTGTTTTTAACTGAGAAATACATTCATTCCCTAGGCTTTCTTAACTTGTTTATCTCACTCCAAAATTTTTTCTTATTTTCATCAAAATTATCTGATGGTGCCTCTCTCACTCTATCATCTGCTCTCCTCTTGCTCTGTCTCACCACTCTCTTCACCTTTCTGTTACTCTCCATATACTCTGCTCTTCTTATAACACTTCTGCTTTGTAAAAACCTCTCATAAGCTAACTTTTTCTCTTTTATCACACCCTTTCGTCATTTCCACCAATCACTCTTCTTTCTTTCTGCATCCACTCTCCTATAGCCACAAACTTTTGCCCCACATTCTAATACTGCATTTTTAAAACTATTACAACCCTCTTCAACCCCCCCCCCCCCCCACTAATACTTGCACTAGCCCACCTTTCTGCTAATAGTTGCTTATACAGTGGAACCTCTAAAATTGAACTTAATCCGTTACAGGAGCTAGTTCTAAATTCGAAAAGTCTGAAATTCGAAGCAATATTTCCCATAAGAAATAATGGAAATACAATTAATCCGTTCCAGAAACCCAAAAATATTCATACAAAAAATACATTTTATAGAGATTAATTACAGTTTTACATACAACAAATACTATAGTTTTTAATTATGTATAGTAATACATATAAAATAACATTTTTACTTACCTTTATTGAAGATTGGTGATGGCATCTGGAAGATAGGGAGGAGGAGAGAGGGAGTTGGGGTTAGTGTTTGGAAGGAGAATCCCCCTCCATGAGGACTTCAGGTAAAGCCCTCTCTGGGGTTACTTCCCTTCTCTGTCTTTTAATGCCACTAGGACCAGCTTGAGAGTCACTGGATCCCTGTCTCACAAAATAACTGTCCACAGTCCTCTGTTTCTGGCACCTCTTTAACATTTCCCTAAAATGGGACATACTTCTGTCACTGATGGCTTGTTTCAGCTTGCTCAGGGTGGTACTTCTGCACAAACATTTGGACATCATTCCACTTGGCACAAATCTCCTTAATCTTTGAAGAAGGCACCTCATCCACTCCCTATATTAACACCTTTCGCAACATCAGCTTCCTTGATTTGTTCTTTCTTTGACAGGATAGAACCGATGGTCGACTTGTTTTTCCCATACATCCTGGCAAGCTCAACAAGTCTCACACCACTCTCATACTTCTGTATTATTTCCTTCTTCACATCTATGGTGTTTCTCACTTTCTTTACCACAGGGGTACCACTAGCAAGTTTCTTTGGGCCCATGGCAGCTTATTTCACAGTCCCACAAGCACTAAACGCAACGAAATATTCGTAAAATGCGTGAATGAGAGCGCAGGTTAGTGTTCACTCAAGCATAAACAAAGCTAGACTGCTCATGGCACCTGCGCGGGGATGCGGACAGAGTTGGCCGGCAGACAGGTCCCGTACCCGACGGTCCGAAAATAGGGGCGCGTTCAATAATAGGGACACAGTTTGTCTGAAAAAATGGTCCTATTTTCGAAACGTTCGATATGTGATATGTTAGATTTTTGAGGGTCCACTGTATCTCACTCTAACTTCCTCCTCCCTTAGTTTATACACTTTCACCTCTCTCTTACTTGTTATTTTCCTTTTGTCCCATATACTTCTTAGTCTAACTTTAGCTACAACTAAATAATGATCCGATATATCCATTGCTCCTCTATAAATATGTACATCCTTAAGCCTACCCATCAACCTTTATCCACCAATACATAATCTAACAAACTACTTTCGTTACATGCTATATCATACCTTGTATGCTTATTTATCCTCTTTTTCATGAAATATGTATTACTTATTACCAAACCTCTTTCTACACATAGCTCAATTAACCCTTAAACAGTCCAAACGTATATATATATATATATACACGTTCACTCGCGCAGCGCCCCGAATATTTTGAAAAAAAAAAGTTTTCTTTTTTTTTCATAGAAAAAAAAAGAACACATTTTTTTAGGTGTTTTAGAATAAAAGAAAAATTAGGGTCAGTACTTACAGAGATACGAGGCCGAGAAGTTGGCACTGGATGCTCATGTGACGGCAACATGGAGTCCTGCTGCTTGCAGAAGTGTTGCCGATATACCTTTTTTTCTGTTTTTCATATTCTTCTCTCTTTCAACACACCGGCCATATCCCACCGAGGTGGGAACAAGAACTAGAAAGAAAATAGGAGAAAGCCCAGAGGGGTGTATATATACATGCTTGTACATGTATGTGTAGTGTGACCTAAGTGTGAGTAGAAGTAACAAGACATACCTGAAACCTTGCATGTTTATGTGACAGAAAAATGGACACAAGCAATCCTACCATCATGTAAAACAATTACAGGCTTACATTTTACACTCACTTGGCAGGACGGTAGTACCTCCCTGGGCGGTTGCTGTCTACCAACCTACTACCTAGATTTTTCATATTATTTTATATAATTTTTATTTTCTGATAATTACAATTTATAGTAGTTCTTGTCATTTCATAACCAATCTTTGTTCTGACATTAGTATTAGGTACTCAAATTGTACTCAAATTGTCACAAACACACTGACAGGTGGACATTTCCACCTGTCTTAGCCATTTACTATTGTCTTGGAATATATACAAAGTATTTATATGTCCCAGCAATGTTTTGGATATGTGGAAGTATATAATAATAATAAGAAAAAGGAGGAGAAGGAGGAGGAGGAGGAGAAGGAGGAGAAGGAGGAGGAGGAGAAGGAGGAGGAGGAGAAGGAGGAGGAGGAGAAGGAGGAGGAGGAGAAGGAGGAGGAGAGAAGGAGGAGGAGGAGGAGGAGGAGGAGGAGGAGGAGGAGGAGAAGGAGGAGGAGGAGGAGGAGGAGAAGGAGGAGGAGAAGAAGGAGAAGGAGGAGGAGGAGGAGGAGAAGGAGGAGGAGGAGAAGGAGGAGGAGGAGAAGGAGGAGAAGGAGGAGGAGAAGGAGGATGAGGAGGAGGAGAAGGAGGAGAAGGAGGAGGAGGAGAAGGAGGAGAAGGGGGAGGAGGAGGAGGAGGACGAGGAGGAGAAGGAGGAGGAGGAAAAAGGAGGGAGGAGGAGGAGGAAAAAGGAGGGAGGAAGAGGAGGAGGAGGAGGAGGAGGAAAAAGGAGGGAGGAAGAGGAGAAGGAGGAAAAAGGAGGGAGGAAGAGGAGGAGGAGGAAAAAGGAGGGAGGAAGAGGAGGAGGAGGAAAAAGGAGGGAGGAAGAGGAGGAGGAGGAGGAGGAAAAAGGAGGGAGGAAGAGGAGGAGGAGGAGGAGAAAAAAAAGGAGGGAGGAAGAGGAGGAGGAGGAAAAAAAAAGAGGGAGGAAGAGGAGAATAATAATTTTTTTTTTTATTATCACACTGGCCGATTCCCACCAAGGCAGGGTGCCCCGAAAAAGAAAAACTTTCACCATCATTCACTCCATCACTGTCTTGCCAGAAGGGTGCTTTACACTACAGTTTTTAAACTGCAACATTAACACCCCTCCTTCAGAGTGCAGGCACTGTACTTCCCATCTCCAGGACTCAAGTCCGGCCTGCCAGTTTCCATGAACCCCTTCATAAATGTTACTTTGCTCACACTCCAACAGCACGTCAAGTATTAAAAACCATTTGTCTCCATTCACTCCTATCAAACACGCTCATGCATGCCTGCTGGAAGTCCAAGCCCCTCACACACAAAACCTCCTTTACCCCCTCCCTCCAACCTTACCTAGGCCGACCCCTACCCCACCTTCCTTCCACTACAGACTGATACACTCTTGAAGTCAGTCTGTTTCGCTCCATTCTCTCTACATGTCCGAACCACCTCAGCAACCCTTCCTCAGCCCTCTGGACAACAGTTTTGGTAATCCCGCACCTCCTCCTAACTTCCAAACTATGAATTCTCTGCATTATATTCACACCACACATTGCCCTCAGACATGACATCTCCACTGCCTCCAGCCTTCTCCTTGCTGCAACATTCATCACCCATGCTTCACACCCATATAAAAGCGTTGGTAAAACTATACTCTCATACATTCCCCTCTTTGCCTCCATGGACAAAGTTCTTTGTCTCCACAGACTCCTAAGTGCACCACTCACCCTTTTCCCCTCATCAGTTCTATGATTCACCTCATCTTTCATAGACCCATCCGCTGACACGTCCACTCCCAAATATCTGAATACATTCACCTCCTCCATACTCTCTCCCTCCAATCTGATATCCAATCTTTCATCACCTAATCTTTTTGTTATCCTCATAACCTTACTCTTTCCTGTATTCACTTTTAATTTTCTTCTTTTGCACACCCTACCAAATTCATCCACCAATCTCTGCAACTTCTCTTCAGAATCTCCCAAGAGCACCGTGTCATCAGCAAAGAGCAACTGTGACAACTCCCACTTTATGTGTGATTCTTTATCTTTTAACTCCACGCTTCTTGCCAAGACCCTCACATTTACTTCTCTTACAGCTCCATCTATAAATATATTAAACAACCACGGTGACATCACACATCCTTGTCTAAGGCCTACTTTTACTGGGAAATAATTTCCCTCTTTCCTACATAATCTAACTTGAGCCTCACTATCCTCGTAAAAACTCTTCACTGCTTTCAGTAACCTACCTCCTACACCATACACCTGCAACATCTGCCACATTGCCCCCCTATCCACCCTGTCATACGCCTTTTCCAAATCCATAAAAGTCACAAAGACCTCTTTAGCCTTATCTAAATACTGTTCACTTACATGTTTCACTGTAAACACCTGGTCCACACACCCCCTACCTTTCCTAAAGCCTCCTTGTTCATCTGCTATCCTATTCTCCATCTTACTCTTAATTCTTTCAATAATAACTCTACCATACACTTTACCAGGTATACTCAACAGACTTATCCCCCTATAATTTTTGCACTCTCTTTTGTCCCCTTTGCCTTTATACAAAGGAACTATGCATGCTCTCTGCCAATCCCTAGGTACCTTACCCTCTTCCATACATTTATTAACCCTTTGACTGTTTCAGGCCCTTTTCTGAAACTTGTCATTCTATGTCGATAAATTTAAAAAAAAAAATTTTTTTTCTTATGAAATGATAGAGAATCTTTTCCCGATGGTAATGACACCAAAAGTTCGAAATTTGGCCGAAAACTCGTGGAATTACGCTCCCGCGAAGTTAGCGGTCTCGGCGACATATGCGTACTGGCGATTTCGCCGACTTTGAGCCCTATTTTCAGCCAATTCCATTATTCCAGTTGACCAAACTCATAGCTATTTCTTTAGAACTCCATTTTATCTATCAGCTGAGTACAAGAAACCTCCCATTTACCAATTTGGACTACCCAATATGGTGGTCAGAAATTGGCAATTTGGCCAATTTCACACAAACTAAAAAAGATGCCAATTTCAAAATAGGGTCCAGAATAAACAATGTAGACATTCTTGGCACTAAAATAACATATCGTCTGTTCATTAGTCACATCTCTAAGCCCCTCTTATATTATTATTATTGCTTTCTATTTTGATTTTTTATTCATACAAAAAAATACAAAATTTACTGTTATGCAGACTACTGCATTATTGTAAAAATGGTATAAATAATATCAGTGCATTAGTGAAAGAATATTAGACTCCCCAGTTGACGTGTATTGGATGTGTGGTGTGATTTGTTTACTCCTGAACATTGGTAAAAATTGAACATTTCTGCTACTTTGAGCTGAGTTTCAAGGTCATTTTCATCGTCAAAGTAATGAAAATCATCTCTATTTCTGTAATATGTTTTCCGTTTTATCACCTAAGACCATGAAAACGCAAATACATCGATAAATACTATATGAAAATACACCTCAAAGTCGCCGTTTTAATCCAAAAAAACGATCAGTTTTTTTTTCTCATTACGCACTGTGTGTTGCAGGATTTTTTTTATGTGGTGCACACTGACCACACAGACCCTTTCTCTCACATGTGGGCCTACCAGCTTTCTTCCGCTTGATTTGAAGCCGCTAGAATTATTGAGTATATATACGTCAGAAACAGTGGCGCGTAAGACGTATTTATACGGCGTAAACAGTCAAAGGGTTAAATAATTGCACCAACCACTCCAAAACTATATCCCCACCTGCTTTTAATATTTCTATCTTTATCCCATCAATCCCGGCTGCCATACCCCCTTTCATTTTACCTACTGCCTCACGAACTTCCCCCACACTCACAACTGGCTCTTCCTCACTCCTACAAGATGTTATTCCTCCTTGCCCTATACACGAAATCACAGCTTCCCTATCTTCATCAACATTTAACAATTCCTCAAAATATTCCCTCCATCTTCCCAATACAGTGGACCCCCGCATAACGGACGCCTTGCATAGCGGACAATCCGCATAGCGGATGCCTTGCATAGCGGACAATCCGCATAGCGGACGCTTTGATCGCTAAAATTTTGCCCCGCATAGCGCCCAAAAACCCGCTCAGCGGCCTTCGTCCGAGACGCATCCAATGTGCGGCCTGAGCCACGCTCACATGTTCCGCGGGTGGCATTGTTTACCAGCCAGCCTCCGCGGTAACATCCAAGCATACAATCGGAACATTTTGTATTATTACAGTGTTTTTGGTGATTTTTTTCTGGAAAATAAGTGACCATGGGCCCCAAGAAAGCTTCTAGTGCCAACCCTACAGCAATAAGGGTGAGAATTACTATGGAGATGAAGAAAAAGATCATTGATAAGTATGAAAGTGGAGTGCGTGTCTCAGAGCTGGTCAGGTTGTATAATAAACCCCAATCAACCATCGCTACTATTGGTGGTACAGCTGCTGCTGCTGCTGTATCACCGTCAGCTGCTGCTGCACTGTCAGCTGCTGCTGCTGTACTACCGTCAGCTGCTCCTGCTGCTGTAGTACCGTCTGCTGCTGCTGTAGCATCATCTGCTGCTGCTGTAGCATCGTCTGCTGCTGCTGTAGCATCGTCTGTTGCTGCTGTAGCATCGTCTGTTGCTGCTGTACCACCGTCAGCTGCTGCTGCTGCTGTAGCATCGTCTGCTGCTGCTGTAGCATCGTCTGCTGCTGCTGTAGCATCGTCTGCTGCTGCTGTAACATCGTCAGTTGCTGCTGTAGCATCGTCTGCTGCTGCTGTAGCATCGTCTGTTGCTGCTGTAGCATCGTCTGCTGCTGCTGCTGCTGCTGCTGTAGCATCGTCTGCTGCTGCTGTAACATCGTCAGTTGCTGCTGTAGCATCGTCTGCTGCTGCTGTAGCATCGTCTGTTGCTGCTGTAGCATCGTCTGCTGCTGCTGCTGCTGTAGCATCGTCTGCTGCTGCTGTTACATCGTCAGTTGCTGCTGTAGCATCGTCTGCTGCTGCTGTAGCATCGTCTGTTGCTGCTGTAGCATCGTCTGCTGCTGCTGCTGCTGTAGCATCGTCTGCTGCTGCTGTAACATCGTCAGTTGCTGCTGTAGCATCGTCTGCTGCTGCTGTAGCATCGTCTGTTGCTGCTGTAGCATCGTCTGCTGCTGCTGCTGCTGTAGCATCGTCTGCTGCTGCTGCTGCTGTAGCATCGTCTGCTGCTGCTGTAACATCGTCAGTTGCTGCTGTAGCATCGTCTGCTGCTGCTGTAGCATCGTCTGTTGCTGCTGTAGCATCGTCTGCTGCTGCTGCTGCTGTAGCATCGTCTGCTGCTGCTGTAACATCGTCAGCTGCTGCTGCTGCTGCTGTAGCAACGTTGTTGGTGTGGCTTATTGAGAATACCAAGAAACAATTAACCCCAGAGGATTTGCCACCCAGGATAGCCCAAAAAAGTCAGTGTCATCGAAGACTGTCTAACTTATTTCCATTGGGGTCCTTAATTTTGTCTCCCAGGATGCAACCCACACCAGTCGACTAACACCCAGGTGAACAGGGAAAATGCCTGGAACTAGTGCTCATATTGGTGAATTTAGAGCCAGCAAAGGTTGGTTTGAGAGATTTAAGAATCGTAGTGACATACACAGTGTGATAAGGCCTGTTCTGGAAGAAAATACCAAACAGGACCTACAGTACTCAGGAGGAAAAGGCACTCCCAGGACACAGTGTCTCATCAGTCATTGCTGCATCTTCAATAAAGGTAAGTGTCATTTATTCTTCATTTAGTAGAGTAGTACATGCACAATATATATTGTGCATGTACTACTCTACTATTGTGCATGTATCCTTCTCTTTGTGTGTAGGAAAATGTATATTTCATGTGGTAAAATTTTTTTTTTCAAACTTTTGGGTGTCTTGCATGGATTAATTTGATTTCCATTATTTCTTATGGGGAAAATTCATTCACATAGCGAACATTTCGCATAACAGCCAGCCCTCTTGCACGGATTAAGGTCGCTATGCGGGGGTCCACTGTACCTCTAACTCTCCATTTAATAACTCTTCTCTCCTATTTTTAACTGACAAATCCATTTGTTCTCTAGGCTTGCTTAACTTGTTAATCTCACTCCAAAACTTTTTCTTATTTTCAACAAAATTTGTTGATAACATCTCGCCCACTCTCTCATTTGCTCTCTTTTTACATTGTTTCACCACTCTCTTAACCTCTTAACATAATAATAATAATATGTAATAATAATAATGCCTGGAAATAAATGATATAAAATACCGACATAATGGAAATATAAACACATATGCAGTATAATGTGATCCTTTATTGACAACGTTTCACCCACACAGTGGGCTTTTTCAAGTCACAAACAGATCTACCTGGGTGGAATGTACACGAGTATTTATAGTCAGGTTCAGAATGTTGGGTCAGGTGGAGAATGCTGCATCTGATGATCTACCGAGTGGGGTTATAGAGTCTGAAATCTTGGGTAGCTTTCCAAGCTACCCAAGATATTTCCAATAATAATGCTTAATAATAAGTTCCCTTGAAACATGAAAAACAAAGTCCACCCCTGACAGTGACATGATAAGGGGAGATAACATCTGATAAGAGCTGACGTTTGATGAGCATACACAAGGGTGGGGGAGAGTGCAGCTGATAAGGAAAGATTAGATGACCATCCCCCTCGCTTTCTTTTTGCTGGTACACAAACATTTCTGTCTATTTGTCTGTCTGTCAAACTCCCTGTTTATCTGTCTAGCTCTCTCTCTCTCTCAGAGAGAGCTATAAGACTGCGTCATCATGTTTACTCACATCTTCAAGCAGAGTATAACACTTTGCTGGATTTTTGGGTTATCCTAGGTAATTTATACTACGTATACTTGTATATATGTGTACCTGTGAGACAGAGATAGACAAAGACAGATTGAAAGAGATAGACAAAGCCAGAGACAGATAGACAGAGACAGAGACAGATAGAGACAGAGACAGATAGACAGAGACAGACAGACAGAGATAGAGATAGACAGAGATCGTCAGACCCTAAACGTGGGGTTAACATGACTTTCCTCTTAAAAGAGGAGTGTTAATATGACATTACATCAGTGAATCCTTGGTGTGTACCGCACTGTTTGCTCTAGATGGGGCTCAATTTAACTGGCGCTCCCACAAGGTACTAAGTGGTCCCAGATTTTTTTATTACTGTGCACACCGAGTGTTAAGACCAATTCTATGCTGACCAGGCATCTCAGGTCAATGGTGCCAGATTTGGAGGCAGGAAAATTAAAACATATACATGTATATACGTTTGGGGCGCTACGCATAAGAACGTATATATACATTTGGACCGTTTAGGGGTTAAAGGCTCCCCATTTCATTTATCCCTGGCACCCCAAATTTACCTACCACTCCCTCCACAACATTTTTACCCACTTTAGCATTGAGATCCCCAACCACAAGTATTCTCTCACTTAGTTCAAAACTCTCCATGCACTCACTCAACATTACCAAAAATTTCTCTCTTTCTACACTTCTCTCTTCTCCAGGTGCATAAACACTTACTATAACCTACTTTTCACATCCAACGTTTACTTTACACTACATAATCCTTGAATTTATACATTTATATTCCCTCTTTTTCCTGCCATAACTTATCCTTCAACATTATTGTTACTCTTCCTTTAGCTCTAACTATATTTGAAACCCCTGACCTAATCCTATTTATTTCTCCCCACTGAAACTCTCCTACCCCTTTCAGCTTTGTTTCACTTAAAGCCAAGACTTCCAGCTTTTTCTCCTTCATAACATCCACAATTATCTCTTTCTTATCATTCACACAACATCCATGCACATGCAAACATCCCACTTTGATGGTTTTCTTCTTTTTCTTTTTAGTAAGCTATACGGGAAAAGAGGTTACTAGCCCATTGTTCCCGGCATTTTAGTTGACTCTTACAACATGCATGGCTTACAGAGGAAAGATTCTTATTCCACTTCCCCATGGATATGAAATGAAAGGCACTAAGAACAAGAACTACTAAAATAAAATCAAAGTAAACTCAGATGAGTGTGTACACATAAATGTGTACATGTATGTGTAGTGTGACCTAAGTGTAAGTAGAGTAGCGAGACGTACCTGAAATTTTGCATGTTTATGACACAAAAAGACATCAGCAATCCTACCATCATGTAAAACAAATACAGGCTTCCTTTTTACAGTCACTTGGTAGGATGGTAGTACCTCCCTGAATGGTTGTTGTCTACCAGCCTACTGCCTGTGTACTCCGATAATTATACTTATGTGCATCTGTACCTAAATAAACTTATGTACTGTGCTGGCATGCAGGTACACATTAAAATCAATAAGTGTGTTCCTATAGTCTTGATGCCATAGTAATAATACTAATACATAATAATAATCACTCTTGGGCACATTAAATGTCTTATTTTACATTAATAGAGACATTTTCATTAATCCATCTGTGATATTTTCTTCAAAGTTATATATGAAACACATTACATAGCATATAAACATAATACATACACCCACAGTAGAGAAAATTTCACATAAATATGAGATGTGGTAGCCGGGTGAGGGGAAAAAATTCTGTTTTCTCTAGTCCAACACCTGAGAAAATGTGTATCAATGTGCATTTGACCCAGTGACTTCCCTTACGCATTGAGGTTTGTTTACAATTCTTGGCATGAGTACTACTCATCACTTCTCTGTCGTTTACAATGGCATCTAAGGGTACTCGTTACAAAATAAGTAAACTCAGTGAACAAGGTATATCACTGGTAATAATAATAATAATAGTACCCCTCTGGAGTGCTTTAAATGTCGTATATTACATGTGGGTGTGGTTGCCATGTGGGCTACCATACTGACTTTCTACAAGAAATACTCACATCTCACCCTACATTAAGACCACACATATTTTAAGGTAAGTAATGAGTGTACTGTATGTGTATTTTATCACTCTAGGGCATGGTATGGTAGCCAGGTGGGCTATACCTACCACACCTGACTTTCAACAATAAATGCTACTCACCTCTTGCCCTATATTAACCCTTTGAGGGTCCATGCCGTAGATCTACGGCTAAACATTGAGGGTCCAAACTGTAGATCTACACCATGAGCTCAGCTCACTCTGATAAGCTGTGAGCAGTAAATTTGGGCCTAGATATGAGAGAATATATCTATGTGGTATGTGTGCACCACATAAAGCAAATCCTGCAGCACACAGTGCATAATGCGAGAAAAAAAACTGAGACCGTAATTTTCTATTAAAACAGTGACTGCAGTGTTTTTTCACATGTTTTTTATAGTTGTATTTGCGATTTCTTGGTCTCATTTGATAGAATGGAAGACTTGTTACAGAAATAGAGATGGTTTTGATTGGTTTTAGTAATGGAAATGGGTTGAAACTGAGCTCAGAATAACAGAAAAGTTAAATTTTTGCCGATGTTCAAGAGTAAACAAATGATCCCACACGTCTAATACACGCCAGCTGGTGGGTCTAATATATGTTCACAAATGTGATGATATTATTTATACAATTATTACAGTATTGCATAACAGTAAATCTTCTATTTTTTGGTTTGAATAAAAATTCATTATGTGAATAAAAAATCAAAATGGAATTCATTTGTAAAGCTTGAAAACATAACTAATGAACAGAGGAAATGTTAGTTTAGTGACAGGAATGCCTGCATTGTTTATTCTGGACCCTATTTTGAAATTAGAATATTTTGAACTTGGCATTAAATTGGCCAAATTACCAATTTCCGATCACTTTATTTTGTAGTTGAAACAGTTGACGTGGCGATTTCTTGTCCTCAGTCGTTAGAATAGAAGTAATACTAGTGAAATAGCTAAGAATTTGGTCGACTGGAGTAATATAATTGGCGTAAATTGGGAGTCAAAGTCGGCAAAATCGCTGATGCATAAATATCACTGATCAGCCGGGCTGTGGCTCGTACGTTGGTTTGCGTGCAGCCAGCAGCAACAGCCTGGTTGATCAGGCTCTGATCCACCAGGAGGCCTGGTCACAGACCGGGCCGCGGGGGCATTGACCCCCGGAACTCTCTCCAGGTAAACTCCAGGTAAACACATCAAAATTCGCGAGAGCATGATATCGTCAATTTTCCATCAAATTTCGTACTTTTTGTTTTATTACCTTCAGAAAAAGATTCTCTACCATTTCATAAGAAAAAATAACAAAATTATTTTTTGAAAATTCTTGGACACTGGTGCACACTTCAAAATTTGATACCTTAAAATAGTTTTAACCCTGAAAGGGTTAAAACTATTTTAAGGTAAGTAATGAATGTACTGTGTATGTATTTTACTTTTTATTGTTTTTTTAATGCCTGGTTCTACTGTTAGCTTAATATATGTTAGTGTAAAGTTATCTGGCACTTGTATGCATTATCAGTGTAAGTTTAAAAAATGGCGTTCTGCTTTCCACCAATATCTGCTTTCTGGCGGTAGCCAGGAACCTAACCTGCCATATAAGTGGGGCTCTACTGTATAACATCCAAGTGCCGCCCATTAAATCAGAATAATGTTAAAAAATGGCAAAAATTGCTCTTAAAGTACTCTACTATATATAGTCACTTTACTGATTTACAGATATACTAAAAAAACATTGAAAATAAAGGAGTTAAAATGCAATTTAACCAGCAGAAATGTTAAATTTTTGCCGGTGTTCAAGAGTAAACAAATGATCCCACACAATTTAACCAGCAGAAATGTTAAATTTTTGCCGATGCTCAAGAGTAAACAAATGATCCCATACGTCTAATACTCACCAGCTGGTGGGTTTAATATACGTTCACAAATTTGGTGATATTAATTGCTCTACTATATATGTAGTACTTTACTGATTTACAGATATACTGAAAAAACATTGAAAATAAAGGAGTTAAAAATGCAATTTAACCATTGGGATTTTGCCCATAATTTTAAAAGTTCATTATTTCAAGGGTTTATTGTACATTAAGGTTCAGAAATGGCAGCATATGCAATATAAACATAACTTGTAATAAATTCCAAACTAGCTCATTTATCATGTGAGTGGTTCATTTAGTTGTACTGAGAAATGAGAATGTGTGGAGTGAACGAGGACTACCCTAGCTAACATGTTAATGAAAGTTATCACTTAGCTGTACTGAGAAACTAGTATGGAGTTAATGAGAACTGCTATAGCAGATGTAAACAAGTGAGAAAGGAGTAGGAAATACATTTCTGGTACAAGTATAAAAGTGTCAATCAGGGTAAAATACCAGTAGAGTAAATATTCATTTCTTTGTGAAAGTTTTTGTATTGGGTTGTACATACATATTTATCAGTTAATTGTGTAGTTTTGATTTCATTTTCAATCCTCAGATCAACGATGGTTCTGGGATGAAAACCGAAGCCACTCCAGATGATCTTATAAAAACTGTAGAAGAACTGACTAGAATCCATTGAGTGAACAGATGACGAGAAAAGTTATAACCTAGACTTCAAATGTACAGTCTTCAAAGTATACACAAACACACACACACACACACACACACACACACACACACACACACACACACACATACATACATACATACATACATACATACATACATACATACATACATACATACATGCATACATACATACATCTCAGTTCAGTAGGATCCAGGACAACAGGAAACTGGCAGTTACATCACAACTTACAGCTTACAAAACAGTTGAATTATTAGAGCATGTTCGTTATTTGTACCTATTATAACTTAATTATACAGTCTTTGTGGATCCTTAATTTTAAAACCTTCATATTTCAAAACTTTGAAATGTGAAGTTCAAATCATAAATAATAATAATAATAATATAATATACCATTATTTTTCATAGTTTGGGATATTAAGTGATAATAAATGTGTGTAACCTAGCAACCCTATCTCCTGTAATATTTTTAATTATTGAAGAAAGAATTGAAGTCAAGTAATTAAGTAGAGGATGTTAAGAATATTATAAATGGTTTTCTGTGGGCTTTTTGGCAGATCAAATTTTTGCTTAACGTATTCATATTTTTTAATTTACTTTTATTTATTGCAGATTTATGCTGCATACAGTAATAACAGATAAACTATAATCATATACTTATTACAGGCAAGTTTGTAATAGTTAACAATATTTTTGTTTGTATTTCACTTTTTGTAAACAGTATTGAGCAAATTGATCGAATTTCAGAGCATTTTGCAAAAGGGTTGTCATGATGTAGGCTATATTTCATCTTCAGAAAACTCAAGGGACATTGACTTTCTCCTGGGAGCTATAAAGGGTGTTCTTACACAGCTAGTCAATATTTGGCATTCCCAAAGAGCAGATTGAGGAAATCCCTTGATAGTGAGTCTCCTTTCTGTTATGGCACCTCCCAAGAGCAAATTTAGAAACTTAACAGTGGCTCACCTTTCTTTGGTGGTACTTTCAAGGAGAGAGAGCAAAGAAATATCCCCAACACTAGGTCACTCTTCTGTGGTGGTACTACCAAGAACAAGTTAGGAAACTGTAATTTGCAAGTAATATTCATGGTAATGTTTAGTTAACTTGCTAGGAAAAGGTTGGGAAAATATTCTTTTATCTGATGTTATGAATATATTTTAGATTGAACACCATAATGTCAAATATAAACTTGATAGGAAAATAGGTAGTTACTCCTGGCAATGTAGGATATATTACTTTACCTTTCTTGAAGCTTTTTTTTATACAGTGCTTGGATTAACATCAGGTATATAATTTACATACATAGTATTGTTATTTTCAGCCTAGCACAGAAACCAAGTATTAGGTAGCTTAAAAATCACCATCACTATGGATAAATATATGTAGATCATGTAAAAGATGGCTGTGTAATTATGGTTCTTTGTATTCATGCATAATGCTGTTTTGCAAGAGAAATGATAGATTATTTTTTGTGGGTTAGATTGGAAGTGATTGAATATCTGTGATGTAATGGTCTCAGTTTATCTTATGATAGATGGTGTGTGATTCAGTTGTCTCTGGTGCACACATGAATGCAGAGACATGTAATTCAGTGGTCACATAGGTAAGGATACTCATAAATTATGATATTTATTGTAAATAAAATATGCAGTATTGCAAAAAAATTAAAAATATAATTTTCTGGATAAAAAAAAGCCTTAAATGTAGGTAATATGATGTTAACAAATTTGTATTCTCAGTTAAAATAGTAGTGCTATATTTCTTGCAATTGTGGATTGTTTTCTGTAAATCTTCTTGAGCAAGGCTTTGTTCATCTGGTTATTTGTTGTTATTGCTGGCAGATCTTTCATACTCCTTCAACGATTAACTTTCGACAGACACACACTTGACAGAGATGCATACTGTTGAGCGAGTTTTATGTAGTCATAATTTTTTTTGCTCTTATATAGCAGTCTTGTATATTCATGCTTTACTTAGAAATTAGAGTTTAGTTTCTAGTTTAACCCTTTTACTGGCTTGCAAGCTAAAGTTGGTGCCATAGTATTATGCCAAAATTCTAGCAGTGTCAGATCTAGCGAGAGAAAGCCGGTAGACCTGCATGTGAGAGAATGGGTCTGCGTGGTCATTATGTGCATTATAAAAAAAGATCCCGCAGCACACAGTGCATAATGAGAAAAAAAACTCCAACAGTGTTTTTGTTTAAAACATCAAATTTGAGGTGCATTTTCATATGGTATTTATAGTTGTATTCTCATTTTCTTGGTCTCACTTGATAGAATGGAAGACATATTACAGAAATAGAGATGATTTTGATTGGTTTCACGATGAAAAGTGCCTTGAAATTGAGCTCAAAGTAGCAGAAATGTTAAGGTTTTGCCAATGTTCAAGAGTAAACAAATAATGTCACCGTCCAATACGTATCCAACTGGCCAGTCTAACACACAGTCGTGAATGGGTTGACATTATTTACACAATTATTACAATAATGCAGTAGTCTGCATAACAGTAAATCTTCTATTTTTTGTGTGAATAAAAATTCAAAACGGAAATCAAGAGTAATATAAGAGGGGCCTGGAGATGTGACTAATGAACAGAGAAAAAATGTTTCTTTAGTGCCAGGAATGTCTGCATTGTTTATTTTGGACCCTATTTTGAAACTGGCATCTTTTGAAATTTGTATGAAATTGGCCAAATTGCCAATTTCTGACCACTTTATTGGGTAGTTGAAATTGGTAAATGGGGAATTTCTTGTACTCAGTCAATAGAGCAAATGGAGTTCTAGCAAAATAGCTGAGAGTTTGGTCAACTTGAACGATGGAATTGGCTGAAAATAGGGCTCAAATTGGGCAAAATTGCTGATGCTTATATATCGCAGAGACCACTAAATTTATGAGAGTGTATTTCCATAAGTTTTCCATCAAATTTCATACTTTTGGTGTCATTACCATCGGGAAGAGATACTCTGTCATTTCATAAGAAAAACTTTTTTTTTTTTTTTTTAATTCTTCAACACTGAGAGCTAGTTTGACAGTGAATGGGTTAAAACAAATATTATGCAAGGAATGTTGTTTGCTCGTATTTGAATAAAAAGCAAATTTCAGTTAAAAATCACATTTATTGTGAGGTGGATTCAAATGTGCAGTAGTGTCTAGATAAGTTTGTGGGGGGTTATTCTGTACATCCAGGATCTGCCTCTTAACTTTTGATCTGCTAGTAGGACCTAGCTTCATCTTATTTACTTTCATATCCAAGGATGAAGTCAGCTGCTTCTGTATTATTACTGAATGCATTCTACTGTAATGCTCTTGTGCTCATTAGCATGTTTTTTTTTTTTTTCCTCCCCATTTCTAACCATATTCCTTTTTCTGACACTCCCATGCCTGCATGATTGCTTATTCAAATTTGTATTGGAAGGTCTAGCTCTTTAATTTTTTAATGAACTTATGAGATTTTATTATATCATAAACTTTTGAAACCCTTTATGAAGTCTTTATTTTCACTGGATCCCCAGGTCATTCAACCACTTTGCCACTTATGCTGAATACTTTTCTTATATGTATGTCGCTGTGTTAATGTTAATGTTGCAATTTTATAACTGTGGTGTAAGCATGCCTCTGGCAAGACAGTGATGGAGTGAATGATGGAAGTTTTTCTTTTTTCAGGCCACCGTGCCGTGGTGGGAAATGGCCTGTGTTAATAAAAAAAAAATCCCTGTGGTTCATTTAGGGATAAAGTTTTTATATATACCCTCCTCATTCTAGTTTCATTTGCTGTAAATAGGCTTCTCTGTCCATGCCTCAAAATATTTGGTATGTTGTAAATGTATTTCATCCTTTTTGGTCTTTTAGACACAAGGTCTCTCTTTTCTCAGCCCATAGTACCATTTTGAATTCACCGCTTGGGAGTTTTTAAAAGTTTCACTGTGTTTGACTATGTGAGGTTTCTATCCTGGCAATGTTCATTCAAGGTCACATGGGAAGTCAGGAGTATTATATTGAACATCTTGGTCTTAGTTTTTGAATACCCTTCTAATGTTTGCTATATTAGCTTGTGCTGATGATGATTTATAATGTGTATACTTAGGGAACAGGTTGAGAAGAATTTTTTTTTTTTTTTTTTTTTTGTCTCCTTGCTTCATTATTTTGCCTTACTTGAGACAAAATCCAGCATCCACTTATTTGACAACCCTGAAGGTTGTGCAAGTATTCTTGTAGTATTCAATAATCTTATTCAGTTGTATTTCCTTTATTTTGGAATCCTGCACAAACAAAGATGCAGTGGGATGAAATATTAGGATGGGAAAGAAAGTATTTGAGTCCCAATTGGATAATATTTTACCCCATACTGTTTCTAGCTTGTATGTGTATATATATGGTACTTGCCTATTAATATTAGTGAAGAGAGTGGAGGCTAAGAATTGGGGAAGATATTGAAGTCAGTTTGCTCAAAAAAGTGGAGTTCTTGGTAGTAGAAACTCACTGTCAGATGTAGCACATCAAGATGAAATATGTGCATTTTTATACAAGCAGTAATTTTCAAAAAAAAAAAAAATATCAAGCCCACATCATGTAACTGCAATCCAAATGTTAATTTTCTTGAAAATTTAAAATACTTTATCCCACAAAGACAATATAATTTATATAAAATTAAATTCTAATATTGCAATAGTACCCTAAGTAATACTCTGAAGTATAACAATCCTGTGTGATCACTAAGGTACATTCCTGTATGCATGCATGCATGGGTGTGCATTAATATAAATATATACACGTGTATATGTCAGTGTGAAGTGTGAGTGTTTGGATGCTTGTGATCGTACACTTTTGATATCAAGGTGGGTCTGCTGAGTTTGTGAAGGAACAAAATTATTTACAGCGAGAGTACACATTAGTGCAAGTGGTTGACCATCTGCATTATCAGCAGAGATAAGTTTGAGCATACTAATAGAAGAATCTGAACATGATAAACACAAGTACACTTGCACCTTTGTTCTGCCGTTAATATGTGCAAGAATATTGCACAAGTACATAAGCACATTAAACTCTCAACCAGCCTTTTCCCATTATAATGTTGCTATGCAGGGCCTACATCATTTTGTATTTCTAATAACCTGGAATTTTCCTTTTGCTAATTCCTGTGGGATACACCAGGTATTAGTGGCAAGTGAGTTGCACCTTTGGCTGTCTACTGCTCTGGATTGCCTTAGTGCTCAGGTCACTTTTTTTTTTTTTTTTTAACCTTGAGAAAGGCTGTAATGAAATTTTAAGAGGAAATGGGAAGCATTTGAGCTAGATTAAAAACTGCTCTCCTTGACTTACTAAATTGTTATAACACCATTGTAGACAACTCATGGAATGGACAAACAAGATTTGAATCCCTAGCAATCTGGTCCTGAATACCAAGTATTGTATCCACTGTATCATGCTGGCCTAATAAGATTTGTTCAACTAGATACGTACTATATATTCCTGTACACTAGGAAGGTTGCGATAGATTACGCAAGTGGAAGAAGGATGGTACAACTGATTATTACAATGTCAGTATTGGTTTTTTTTTTTCTTTGCATTTTTAACAGATGAATGTCAAACCAACAAGGCTGTGGCAAGATCTAGCTCAGATACCTTTGAAGCCATTTTAATACCTTGAACTCATTAGGGCTTGCCATGGATAAGATCCTGCCCATTCCACAAGTTATTTGCAATCAGGTTGTTATTGTGATTCATTGATGACAAACTTGAAAGGGATTTGAGCTAGATCTTGCCATAGCCATATTTCAGCAAGATTTATCTGTAAATCCTTTGTGTGGTCACAGTAGTGCACATTCTAACCTTCATAATGTATAGAAGTATACCCCATTAAACAAATTTTTATTTTCAGCATAGTAAGGTAATTAGTGCACTGACCGAATTTTAGAACAAAATTAACATGGGTTCAGATATTTCCCATTCTGTGAAATTGCTATCCTCTTTCAATTGTAATTTTTTTTATAATAAAACTGGAATTTCTCAGTTACTATCAATGATACCATTCTGCTATCAGGTTGACACCAAGAGATAGCAGTTCTAATTCCTTGGATCAAGAGTCCTTACCAGCATTAAGGGGCCTCCCTAGTCAAATTTTTAGAAGAAGCTCCAGGATCTGCATTAACTGTAACCCGCCTCCCCCCATTGTTTCATCCTATAACTTGGATCAAGAGCACCTCACTAGCATCAAGAAGTTTACAAGAACCAACAAAATTTAACTTTATCAAGTTCAGAAACTAGATTGTTTTAAACATTTAACCCCTTAAGGGAGGTTCCTTGATGCTGGTGAGGGGCTCTTGATCTAGGGAATTTGATCTGTGCTCCAGTTCCCTGAATACCTTCCATTCCCCTCCCACCCAGGCACTGTATAATCCCTATGGGTTTAGTGCTCCCCCATAATTAAACTTAAGCACTGATCACGATTCTGAGCTGTTTAATCTATTGCTTAAGGTTTTTTGAACTCTTAAGATTAATATTTTGGCTATGTAAGGTGGAAGAACCATATGTTACCTAACAATCATAAGTACAGTGGTACCTCGAGTTTTGAACAGCTCCCAACTCGAACAATTATGTAAGTGTATTTTTGTAAGTGCTTTTGTAAGTGTATTTTTGGGGGTTTGAAATGGACTAATCTAATTTACATTATTTATTACGGGAACAAATTCGTTCGGTAATGGCACTCGAACAGCCTTCTGGAACGAATTAAGTTCGTAACTTGAGGTACCACTGTATTATGTTATGCATAGATATTAAGTGTGGTGCATGCAATGACACATAACACGTTTCCACATAGTCAATACAAATGTTTACGTCACAATTTTCAGGCTTTTTTTGCTCTGCTTGTGTTAAGTATGGCAATGGCTTGCCATCCAACTGATCATCAGATTTCCCTGATATTTCTTCTCTATGATGGCTACATCTTGGTGAAATTCACAGGAACTGTATGTTGGAACAAAACTAAGTTCATATTAGAATTGTACCCCACAATCAGTTAAAAAACATATTTTTAAACATGAACAACTGAAATCATTGTTGTTGCTGTTATAATCAAAAAGGAAATGCTAAACCCACTAGGGTCATACTGCAGGGCAGGGGGTGATACTGGAGCAGAGTCAGGGGTGGAGAGGATAACAAAGGTAGAGTTTTAGAAAGGGCTGTGAGGAGTGCTAAAGGAAGTATTATCCAAGTTTGTGTAATAAATCGGTTGCTGTCAAAAAGTCAAAGAGGGAATCTGAGTCAAAGGTGGGTCCATCAACAAGGAGGGAAGATAAAGTAGGAGGTAAATTCTGTGTGTTCATCGAAAGACAGGACAGTCCAATAGAATACGGCAGACTGAAAATGGGACTTGACAATTCTCAGAGTGGAACAGGGTGCCTCTCCATGAGATACCCATGAGTAAGACGGGTGTGCCCGATGCAAAGACGAGAGTGTAGTCTCCCAACCTTGGCCCCTCAAGGAAGGTTCCTTGATGTTGGTGAGGGGCTCTTGATTTAGGGAATTGGATCTGTGCTCCAGTTCCCCGAATTAAGCCTGAATGCCTTCCACATCCCCCCCCCCAGGCGCTGTATAATCCTCCGGGTTTAGCGCTTCCCCCTTGATTATAATAATAATAATCCCAACCTTGGCATTGATGACAAGAAGACCAGAATATAATTTGTTATGAGTCATATTGGACCAGAAATGTTGCCAATGGTTGTGAAGGCAGTTAGAGATTACAGCAAAATAGTCTCAGAATGGAATACGTACCTCTATATAAAACTGGGAGGTCATGTATAGCTGATTCTACAGCAGAGTCTGCCTGCTCATTGCCCTGAACATCAACATGACCAGGGACCCAGCAGAAAAGTATTTCTTTGTTTATTGCTAGAAATGCGGTGCAACCAAAGTTGTATACGAAAACTAGGGGATGAGGCTAATGAATTTTTTTAACAGCTTGCAAAGCACTAAAGGAGTCTAAGATTCTACAAATGCTGAGGTAGGCATAGACGCAATACAGATAATTACGATGAGAATTGCATACAGTTCAGCTGTAAAAATGCTAGCAGAGTCTATTAAGTGACCTCACACAGCATTGTCCGGGAACAATGCAGCAAACCCAACACCGACAGAGGATTTGGAACCATCAGTGTACACTGCAAGGGCATGAGAATGAGACCGGACGTGGTTGAGAAAAGGAAGTGAGAAGCCACTGTAGGTATTTGAGCTTTCACGCACAGCAGTGAGAAAGAACAGACATGAACTGTTGGAACTTCCTAGGGAGGGAAAGAAAAGTTAGATGCTAGATGAACACACAAAGGGGGCAACTGAAGAGAAGTCAAGAGCGATTGAAGACGAAGAGAAAAGGGACAGAGTAAACGAGGGTGGTGAACGAATAATGGACTTCTACTAATGACTTTTACTAACCTATATGTAGATAGATCTTGAAGGTTATGAGAGTGGACAAAATAACAGAAGCATTGGGCATCACAGTGATCGTTCAAGGACGGAAACATTTGCCTCTGCATATAGGCTCTTGACAGGAGAGGAGCGAAGAGCACCTAGACATAAATATAATCCTGATGATGGATGGAATCAAGTTTAGAAAAAGTTGCAGGAGAGACTGCAGAATATATCTGGTTCCCATAGTCTAGTTTTGATAAATTTAGGGCCGAATGCAGTCGAAAAGTTTTACAACTCACCCCCCCCCCCATCCCACCACGAAAGATAGGCAAGGGTTTTAAGGAGGTTCAGCCAGCTATGGTAAGTTACATTCAGGGAGGTAATGAGGCTTCCAGGACAGCCAGCAATCAAACAGGCTGAAAAATCTAACCATATCACTTTCAGGGATATGGGAGTCATGCAGGTACAATGGAGTATCAGAGACAACATCATCTGGTGAAAGTAATTTGGTGCATTGAAGCACCAGAAAATTTAAACCCATGTGTAGTGGCCCAATGGAAAACATGGTTAACAGAATTCTGGAGTGAGGCTGCTACTAGGCAACCACCAGCACTTGCACAAACCATAGCAAAGTCATCAACATTAAGTGATGACCAAATATTAGATGGGAGAACAGAGGCCAGATCATTTATAGCTAGTAGAAAAAGAGTGGTGCTAAGTACACCTCCCTGAGGACACCCTCAGCTTGGACAAAGTTCCCTCTTCAAGGGGGGCTTCTTGGCGCGGTGAAGAGGCTCTTGGTCTGAGGAGTTAGACCTTTTGGTCTCCTTCCTCAGACCGAGCCTAATTACCCCCTAATCCCCTTTTCCCTATCCCATCCCCCCCTTTCCCTTTCCTCCTCTCCCCATCCCCTTCCTGTTTTCAGCCTTGGGGATTCTTCCCACAGGTACTCTAGTTCCTAGGTAGGGGGAAGGGTACTGTGGTCCATCCCATTCCATTGAGGTCCATGGTGGTGGTGTAGTTTGCCATGGAATCTGGATCACCTGGGGATGGCTTTGAGTGTCTTTCGGGTGATGGGTGTATCTCTGGAAGCTACCTTTTGGATTCTGGGGGGAGGGGTGGCTGAAGGAGGTATGCTTTGTGGCAGGTATCCGGCTGCCCTCTCTTTTGTTCACCGAGGTGGCTTGGTAGATGTGAGGTTGCTATCTCAGACTGCTGGTTTATTGGCATGAAGGGTAGGGTATGGCATGGGTTTCATGAAACCCATGCTGGGGTTCTCTTGGGCGTGGAGGGGGATTTATGGCCCTTTCATTCCTCCTAGGAGCTATCCCTCCATGTTCCCCCTTTTTTTTTCTTTTTTTTTTCTAAAAAACAAAGAAAAGTGACATAACCATGGAGTCCCAAATCCACAAAACAGCTCCCCTGTGCCCCTTTCTGCTACCACACCTTGTCCCAACCTTACCTCATTATTTGACCACTCTTTGGACATTTCTAATGCCCCTGTACCTCCTGCTGGTGCCGTTTCGTCACCTGCTCCAGGTACCGGGATTCCACCAGATTCCTTTGATACATCTGACCTCTACACTTCTTTGACCATGCTTCCGGCTTCTCCCTCTATTGTGCAGCGATTTTAGGATTGCCCGCCCGTCCCCCCAATGCCCTACTCCAGTCCCACACCTAAACGCCCAGGACAATTACCCAATGATACTCCTTTGCTTCCTTCTCATTCTGCCCAGAAAAGACCGGCATGACACACTCCCTTTACATGCTATGTTTCAAAATACACAATGGACTAAGTTTTTTTACTCTGCGACCGACTTCTATCTTTCCGATCATAGTACAGTGGACCCCCGCATAACGATATTATTTCAATCCAGAAGTCTGTTTGGGTGCCGTTATAGACCGAATTTGTTCCCATAAGAAATATTGTGAATTAGATTAGTCCATTTCAGATCCCTAAAAATACACCTACATTATTATTATAATAAAAAAGAAGCGCTAAGCCACAAGGGCTATACAGCGCTGCAGGGCAGGAAGGAAGCGAGGGCATCAGGTGGCAAAAGGGAGGTGGATGAGTAATAGGTTACGGATAACAGCGGAGCAGTGGATGGTGAAAGGGTAAAGGGCAGCAAGAGACTGAGCTAGAAAGGGCTGAGGGGAGTGCGTAAGGTATCATCATCAGAGTTTGTGGAGTAAATCAGTCGTTGTCAAGAAGTCAATGAGAGAGTCAAGATTAAAGGAGGGTCCATCAGCAAGAAGGGAAGGTAAAGAGAGAGTAGTAGAGCGAAGACGGCGTTGGAGGTAAATTCTGCGTGCTCGTTGATAGAGAGGGCAGTCTAACAGAATGTGGCTAATCGATACTGGAACTTGACACTGCTCACAGAGAGGTACAGGGTGCCTCTCCATGAGATACCCGTGAGTAAGATGAGTGTGGCCAATGCGAAGACGGGAGAGAGTGGTCTCCCAACCACGGCACTGATGACAAGAAGATGGCCAGTAACCTATGCTCGGTTTAATAGAATGACGTTTGTTACCAAGCAGAGTTGACCAACGTTGTTGCCGACGGGCGCGAAGGTGGGCAGCTATTGCAGCAAAATAGTCCAGAAATGGAACACCTCTATAGGAAATTGGTAGGTCATGTACTGCTGACCGCGCAGCAGTGTCTGCCTGCTCATTGCCCTGTACGTCGACATGACCAGGGACCCAACAAAAAATAATATCTTTATGCTTCGTAGAGATACGGCGTAGCCAAAGTTGGATACGGAGAACTAGGGGGTGAGATGTATCAAATTTTCGTATAGCCTGTAGAGCACTAAGGGAGTCTGAGACTACCACAAATGATGACACAGGCATAGATGCGATACGAATAAGTGCTGCAAGAATGGCATACAGTTCAGCAGTAAAAATGCTAGCCGAAGATAGTAAATGCCCCCGCACGACGCTGTCCGGAAACACTGCTGCGAATCCGACGCCGTCTGAAGACTTAGAGCCATCTGTGTACACAGCGGTGGCATGAGAATGGGAGTGGAAGTGATCAAGAAAAAGAGAGCGGGAAGCCACCGTAAGCAGTTGAGCTTTCGAGCAAGGGAGTGAGAAAGAACAGACCCGAACAGCTGGAACTTCCCAGGGGGGTAGGGAAAAGTGAGATGCTACATGAACATATAAAGGTGGTAACTGAAGGGAAGACGAGTGAATGTAGGCGAAGAGAAAAGGGACGGAGCAAACAGGGGCAGCGAACGAATAAAGAATGTCTATTAATATCAGTGACCATTCTATAAATGGAAGGATTGTGGAGATCATGAGAGCGTACATAGTAGCGAAGGCAATGGGCATCACGGCGATCAGACAAGGATGGAACATTCGCTTCTGCATAGAGGCTCTCAACAGGGGAAGAGCGAAAAGCACCAAGGCACAAACGTAATCCTTGGTGATGGATAGAGTTAAGGCTAGAGAGAGTAGCAGGAGAGGCCGCGGAATAAATCTGGTCACCATAATCGAGTTTCGATAAAACGAGGGCTGAATGTAGGCGAAGCAGAGTTCGACGATCAGCTCCCCAGGAAAGATGAGCAAGGGTTTTAACCCTTTGACTGTTTTCGACGTATAAATACGTCTTACGAGCCAATGTTTCTGACGTATATATACTCAATAATTCTAGCGGCTTCAAATCAAGCGGAAGAAAGCTGGTAGGCCCACATGTGAGAGAATGGGTCTGTGTGATCAGTGTGCACCACATAAAAAAAATCCTGCAGCACACATTGCGTAATGAGAAAAAAAAAACTGATCATTTTTTTGGAATAAAACGCCGACTTTGAGGTGTATTTTCGTATAGTATTTATCGTTGTATTCGCGTTTTCATGGTCTTAGGTGATAAAATGGAAAACATATTACAGAAATAGAGATGATTTTCATTACTTCGACGATGAAAACGACCTTGAAACTGAGCTCAAAGTAGCGGAAATGTTCGATTTTTACCAATGTTCAGGAGTAAATAAATCTCACCACACGTCCAATACACATCAACTGGGGAGTCTAATATTCTTTCACTAGTGCACTGATATTATTTATACCATTTTTACAATAATGCAGTAGTCTTCATAACAGTAAATTTTGTATTTTTTGTATGAATAAAAAATCAAAATAGAAAGCAATAATAATATACAGGGGCCTAGAGATGTGACTAATGAACAGAGCATATGTTATTTTAGTGCCACGAATGTCTACCTTGTTTATTCTGGACCCTATTTTGAAATTGGCATCTTTTTTAGTTTGCGTGAAATTGGCCAAATTGCCAATTTCTGACCACTATATTGGGTAGTCCAAATTAGTAAATGGGAGGTTTCTTGTACTCAGCTGATAGATAAAATGGAGTTCTAAAGAAATAGCTATGAGTTTGGTCAACTGGAACAATGGAATTGGCTGAAAATAGGGCTCAAAGTCGGCGAAATCGCCGATACGCATATGTCGCCGAGACCGCTAACTTCGCGGGAGCATAATTCCATGAGTTTTCGACCAAATCTCGAACTTTTGGTATCATTACAATCGGGAAAAGATTCTCTATCATTTCATAAGAAAAAATAATTTTTTTTTTCAAAAATTGAGCGACATAGAATGACAGTTTCAGAAAGGGGCCTGAAACAGTCAAAGGGTTAAGAAGGTTTAGCCAGCTGTGACAAGTTGCCTTCAGAGAGGTAATGTGAGGTTTCCAGGATAACCTACGGTCAAAGAGAAGGCCTAGAAACCTGACTGTATCACGTTCGGGGATACGGGAGCCATAGAGATACAAAGGATGATCGGAGATAACAGAGCGTCTAGTGAAAGTAATTTGGTGAGTTTTGGTACAGGAAAATTTAAACCCATGCGTGGTGGCCCAAGTGGAAACACAGTTGACTGCATGCTGGAGAGAAACTGCAATAAGATGACAGTCAGCGCCTGCACAAGCAATAGCGAAGTCATCAACATAGAGTGATGACCAAATATTGGGTGGAAGAACAGAGGCCAAATCATTTATAGCAAGGAGAAAAAGTGTTGTGCTTAGAACACATCCCTTAGGGACACCTTCAGCTTGGATGAAGTCCGGGGAAAGAACATTATTGACTCGAACACGGAAATGTCTGTCAGTTAAAAAGTTCTTAAGGAAGGATGGTAGATTGCCTCGGAGGCCTAAGGAATGGGCCTGGGCCAAAATATTATACCTCCAAGTTGTGTCATATGCCTTCTCAAGGTCAAAAAATATGGCAATAACTGAGTGATTATTCGCAAAGGCATTACGAACATACGTATCCAAGCATAGTAAGGGGTCTATGGTAGAACGACCCTTACAAAAGCCATATTGACTAGCGGAGAGACTGTTGTGCGTCTCTAAATACCACATTAAACGTCAATTTACGAGACGTTCCATCACTCTGCAAACTGCACTAGTAAGAGCGATGGGACAATAGTGGGAGGCATCATGTCCTGTAGTACCCGGTTTGCGGAAAGGGAGAACAATGGCAGATTTCCACAGCTGGGGAAGAACTTGTGCCCAAATAAGATTGAAGAGGTGTAAGAGGACTACAAGGGCTGACCGATGTAAATGTTGTAACATACGAATATGAATGTCGTCAGGCCCAGCTGCCGATGATCGGCAAGCTGAGAGCGTTGCCTCTAGTTCTTGAAGTGTAAAAGGCACATTATACTGTTCTTCTCTGAGAGAAGAAAAGTCCAAGGGTACTAACTCTCTGGCAGACTTTGAGGAAAGAAACGAGGGGCATAGATGGAGCCCTCGGGAAATACGGACCAGATGTGTGCCAAGTTCAATGGCAACGTCGAGAGGGTTTGCTACATCAACACCAGCGACCCGTAGAACAGGAGCCGGGTCAGGAGAGTATTTACCACTCAAATTCCTCACTTTTTTCCAGACTGCACTCATAGAAGAAGCAGAGGTGATGGTGGAAACATAGTCTCGCCAACAAGTGCGTTTAGCTTCACGGATGACACGGCGAGCGATCGCACGCTTCTGCTTAAAATCAAGAAGTCTCTCAGCGGTTCTATTATACCGGTACCTGCCCCATGCAGCGCGTTTCAAACGTACTGCACGAGCACAAGCAGGAGACCACCAAGGCACGCACTTCTGAGAATGCCTGCCTGAGGTTTGGGGTATAGAATGAGAAGCTGCGGTATAAACTGACGTCGAGAAGAGGTGTAGGAGCTCATCAATGGAGGATGAAGAAGGAACCTCACTAAAAGCAGTGAGGTGTGAGTAAAGATCCCAATTTGCCCGATCAAATTGCCAGCGAGGGCTACGGAAAGGTGGTGAATAGGAAGGAGAAGTAAGAATGATTTGAAAATGATCGCTGTCATGTAAGTCCAGTAGAACAGACCAGGTGAAGTCTAGTGCAGTGGAGGAAGAGCAGACTGATAGATCGATGCAAGAGAGAGTATGAGTACGAGGATCAAAATGGGTGGGAGTACCCGTATTTAAAACATGGAGGGGGTGAGAGGCGAGAAAAGCCTCCAACTGGATGCCACGTGAGTCACAATGAGACCCCCCCCCCAGAGGAAATGGTGGGCATTAAAATCACCACGTAACAGAAGTGGTGGTGGTAAGGATGAAACAAGAAAGGCAAAGTCTGGGATAGAAAATGCTCGAGAAGGAGAGAGATATAAAGAACATATTGTAAACCACTTATTCAAGTGGATACGGGCTGCACTGTAATGCAGCGAGGCATGGACAAAGAGTTGACAGTACGGAATATCATTGCGTAGAAGAAGGGCACTTTCATTAAAGGTCCCATCTGAGAAAGGATCCGAAGAATACAATAAATTATAGCCTGAGATAGGTTGGAAAACAGCCGAGTGTAATTTTGGTTCTTGTAAGCAAGCACCAACAGGGGAAAACCTGGAAAGCAACATCTGAAGCTCACCCCGATTACCCCTGAGGCCGCGGATATTCCACTGTAAATAGGCCATGATTGGCGATGAAGAAAATACCAGGAATCTGTAGGTAAAGGCACCTACGGACTAGAGGGGTTAGAAAAGTCAACGTGTGGTGGCATTGGAAGACGTTCAAGCAGAGAAGGAACGGAGCGTTGCGAAGAATGGGGTTGTGAAGATGGAGGAGAGGGAAGAGAAGGAACAGGAAGTGAATCAGTGTCCATTGAAGGTTTAGTCTCTGCAATATATTCTGAAATGGCTTCAAGTGTTTCTGAATTCAAAGATGTATGGGAGACCATATTGGAGATAGAAGGAGGAGGGTGAGTAAAGATTGGGACAGTAATGGACTGTACCAAAGTAGAGGGGGAGGGAAGAGTGTAAGGGACTGGAGATGAAGTGTGGGGGGGACAGAAGAGGCAGAAACCTGGGAGGTGGCAGAAAAGGGAGAAACTTGGGAGGGGACGGGGGTGGAAGGCATAGTACGAGGAGGAGGGTGAATCTCCACACTTGTAATAGAGTCAGAGAGAGGGGAAGAACTAGGTACAGAGACTGGAAAGGTAAAGTGTGGAGGTGGAAGAAGGGAAGGAAGGGGCAAAGAAGATTTGAGCAATGTGGACTTTTTGGACTTCTGAGAAGTAGAGGGGCGATTGGTATTAGGTGTCGTACGAGGTCTTGTCGATACTGAGGATTGTGAGGAAGGACGCGAAGATGTGAGAACAGACCGAGTTGTAGTCGGGACGTCAGAGCCAAGGACAGCAAAAGGATTAGATGCCGGAGTGGCTATGGGAGGGGTAACAACAGAGGAGGCTGCAGAAGATGGGACCCCAGAAGTGGGGGAAGTTTGGAAACACGAGAATAAGAAACACGGGGTAGTCTCCCTTGGAGGCGGAGATGAGTAACTGCCATAGCATAAGGGAGACCTGCCTCTTTGAGGCAACGGATTTCACGTTCATTTAAGTAGACCTGGCAACGGCGGGAGTACGGAGGGTGAGCTTCATTACAATTAAGGCAAGATGGAGGTTGACTGCAAGATGTATTAGAATGGTCGTCGGCACCACAGACTGGGCATTCGGCCATAGATCTGCAATATTTCGCTGGGTGACCAAAACGCCAGCAATTTCTACATTGTTGCGGTGTAGGTATCGCCTTTCGAACTTGTAACCGATGTCCCGCGACATATACAGAGGACGGGAGTTCTCGGCTGTCAAAAGAAGTTAAACGAGCCACATTGCAAGGGTAACGTCTCCGCCCCCGGGCAGGAAGGACATAAGTGTCTACTTTGAGGATTGGGAGATCCTTGAGTTCCAGCTGTTCAAGAATGTCATTGCCGCATGACTGGAAATTCTGTTGGACTATGGTATGGGGCAGAATGACAGTACCACTACAAGAATTGAGAGAAAGATGTTTTTCAATAGTGATAGGAGTAGTATCGATATTCGAAAGGAGAGAAAGATCATGAGCTTGGGTAGCATTCTGGACAGTGACGATGCGCGTACCGCTCTTGAGAGCATGAAATGAAATATCTCTACCAACATGACGCAGGAGCGCTTTGCCAATACTATGGTCAGAAAGGTAGGAAGAAGAAGAAGTCGGTCTTAAAGTAAAGAATTTAGTCCATTGTGTGGTCCGAAACTGAGCGTGGAGAGGGAGTGCTTGATGTGTCTGTCTTTTCCGAGTAGAATGGGAAGGTAACGAAGGAGCATCATCAGGAGATTGACGTTGGCATTTAGGAGTAGGACCGGAGTTGGTCCGGCGTGAAATGGGCGGGCGATTCGAAAATTGCCGTACCGTAGAGGGAGAAGCCGGAAGCATAGTCAAAGGAGAGCGGAGTTCAGACAAATCGAAGGAGTCAGTCGAAGCCCCGGTACCTGAAGCGGGTGAGAAAACAGCACCAGCAAGAGGTACAGGGGCATCAGGAGTGTCCGAAGAGTGGTCTAAACATAAGGCAGGGTCAGAATGGGGTGCGGTATCAAGAAGGGGCCCGGGGGTAGTGGGTTCATGGATTGGGTTCTCCATGGTTAGGTTACTCCTTTGCTTTTTGTTTTTAAGAAAAAAAAAGAAAGAAGAAAAGAAAAGAAAAATAAAAAAAGAATAAAAAAAAGGGGGGAGCAGGGAGGAATAGTTCCCAGGAGGAATGAAAGGGCCGGAAATCTCCCTCCGCGCCCAAGAGGACCTCAGCACCGCTAGTAGCGCAGATGCAGCATGGAACCTGTGCCATACCCTACCCTTCATGCCAGTAAACCAGCAATCCGGGATAGCAACCTCACATCTGCCGAGCTACCTCGGTGGACAAAAGAGAGGGCGACCGGATATCCGCCACAAAGCATACCTCCTTCGGCCACCACCCCCGGAATCCGAAAGGTGGCTTCCAGAGATACACCCGTCGCCCGAAAGACACCCAAAGCCACCCTCCGGGATACCGGAGAGGGATCGGGACATCCCCAGGCGATCCAGATTCCACGGCAAACTACGCCACCGCCAAGAACCTCAACGGAATGGGATGGACCCCGGTGTCCTTTCCCCTTTTTGTTTTTTAAGAAAAAAAAGAAAGAAGAAAATAAAATAAAAATAAAAAAAAGAATAAAAAAAAAAAGGGGGGACCGGGGAGGGATAGATCCTAGGAGGAATGAAAGGGCCAGAAATCTCCCTCCGCGCCCAAGAGGACCCCAGCACCACAAGTAGCGCAAATGCAGCATGGAACCCGTGCCATACCCTACCTATCATGCCAGTAAACCGGCAATCCGGGATAGCAACCTCACATCTGCCGAGCTACCTCGGTGGACAAAAGAGAGGGCGGCCGGAAATCCGCCACAAAGCATACCTCCTTCGGCCACCACCTCCGGAATCCGAAAGGTGGCTTCCAGAGATACACCCGTCACCCGAGAGACACCCAAAGCCACCCTCCGGGATACCGGAGAGGGATCGGGACATCCACAGGCAATCCAGATTCCACGGCAAACTATGCCACCGCCAAGAACCTCAACGGAATGGGATGGACCCCAGTACCCTTTCCCCTACCTAGGAACTAGCGTGGCTGTGGAAAAAAAAAAAAATCCCAAAGGCCAAAAAGGAAGGGCAAAAGGGAGGGGTGGGGAGGAGGAGGAGGAAAGGAAAAAGGGGAGGATGGGATAGGGAACGGGGGATTGGGGGGTAATTAGGTTCGGTCTGAGGAAGGAGACCGACAGGTCTAATTCCTCAGACCAAGAGCCTCTTCACCACGCCAAGGAGCCCCCCTTGAAGAGGTAAATCTGGGATAACCTAGTGAAAACAGTGCTATTTATTTCAACAGAGTTAACCTCAGAAGCTGACTAACTCTAAAGTACATATTTTATTGTCAGGTGAACGAACGTAGCGCTATAAGGTTTCTCTTGCACTTTTCACCCTGCCAGTAAATTGATTTTAGGACTTTTCAACTGTGACCTGAATGTGTTATCAATGAGCTACAGGTCACACACAGTAAGGATGATAAAATATAGAATATAACAATAATATTTATTACTTGATAAGACTTGCTCTCTCTCTTTCTTGACATTACTTCACAATATGTACAGGTTACACAAGATTTGTTTTGAATAAGATCATACTCAACATTAACACAGCAATGATTTCTTTTATGCTAAAACACATTACCACTAATGAAACTGTACTTCAGTAAAAATTTGCACTTGTAAACAAGTCATCATGAAAAGATTTCATTGACTATGTAAAGACTATTCTGGATGAATCTTTCAATCTCTCCCTAATGCAACTCTTTACACATGTTGATGCAGTATTTTTTGTTATAAAAGAGAAAAAAATCTATCTACATAAAATCTTCAAAATGAAGATTTTTGAAGCATAACTAACAAAAAATAAAACCTTGATTAAGGTTTTGTAGATGTGGCTTTACAGTAGTGGTTCAGCCCATTTTATATTTGTACTTCTATAGAGAAATTTCTCCAAGGAAAAATAACACATTAGAGACTAGAACATGCACAACATACAGTCAATATTGCGCACCTCATTCATTTGTATGTGATTTTCTTTTTTGTGTAAATTCTCTTCTTAGTTGAAGAGAGATGTTTTGGTCTTACCTTATAAATACACATTGTCCACTTATGTGAAGCTTTCATTTCTCCAAGGCAATGGAGTGGCACAGTAGAGCCTCTGCTATTGCCACACCACACTATTGACAAAAACATCTTACTATTTTTTTAAAGTAATTATGAATAAATGATGGATTTACATATATTGACTGTAATTATAAAGTGTTGTTGCAATGGTAGTCTAATATCAAACATCTTACACTCTTGCACACATGCCCGAGGCATAGTAATGATAAAATTGCTCACACATGCTCTCTCACACACACACAATGGTACCTAAACAAACACCAAGCACTCGTAGACACGTGCTCTTGAGACATGTAACGGCAAATGTCGAAACACTAGTAATGACATTTGAGGCCACATGCTCTTGTGACGTGGTAATGACACACACACACACTTTCAAATAATGGCACGTATACAAACACCTAGCATTAGTGCACCTATTCTCCAGACATGGCACAGACAAAAGACAAACCACACAAGCGCATGTCACAGTACCTCAGGTTGAAATTTATGTACATTACTACAAATATTTCACATGACATTACTGTACTGTACTCCAGATTCTGAAATAACCCCAAGCATACAACAACCAGCACATAACTGAAATAGTCTCAAATACAGGAACTTCATATTAATGGTGCAAGTAATCTAAATGGCACTAATTATCAAATAATATGTATAAGGCAATGACAAAATTCCTTAACAAAAATAAAATAGTTTTTTGAAGTCAGATGCCAACAACACAACAGAACTATCATATTATTACAGCTGATCAACCAATTCATGTCAAAGAGCAAATGCTATATTACAGTTGGTAGAAAAAAAAAAAGTTATAAAAAAAATAAACAAATAAAAAAAATATTGGCTTTTGTAAAATAAGCAATACTATGTAACCTTTTTTAGTGTATTTCCATACAAAGGTCAGGTTTATGGGCCAATTTACAAATACAGTGGCCCCCCGGATAACGATCAGCTCCCAACTCGACCAATTATGTAAGTTTATTTTTGTAAGTGCTTTTGTAGGTGTATTTTTAGGGGTCTGAAAAGGACTAATCTAATTTACAATATTTCTTATGGGAACAAATTCGGTCTATAACAGCACCCAAACAGACTTCTGGATTGAAATAATATCGTTATGCGGGGGTCCACTGTACTGGACTCTATCTTCCATTTGGTATTCAACTAAAGAAACTAAGGACTTTCCTCACTTTTAATGGTTTATATCATGCTACACCAAAAATTACATTGACAAACAATCATTATTGTATACATGTACTTGAGTTTTGAGGTGAGAAGCACAGTAACTGCACTTTGAAGGATTGGTAGGGATGCTGCAGTTCAGAACATGAGAATTGTGGTGGCCGTGCACTTTTGGAAAGACAGCTAGAGAATCAGTGAAGGTGAATATGTTTCCCTATTTTGGGGACACCATAACATGGTGGAAAACACTGATGTATTACAGAAAAGAAAATGCTTTCATGCACAAGTTCAAATTTAATAGTAATCAAATCCGAGCATTTTTCACTGCTCAGGAAATACGTTGGTCAGATGTTTGATAATTTCAGTGAGAACAATTATTACTGGATATCATATACGTATATATATATATACATGAAGCCAGGGCTGGATTTAAGGGAGAGCAACAGGGAAATTGCCTAGGGTCCTTCACAAAAAGAGATCAATCTAAACTAACAGAAAAAACATTAATTTATGATGGGAGGTGTCACAATTGCTTTTTGCTGACACTGTGCTTTTGGGAGAGTCTGAAGAGAAGGAAAGAGCAAGGTGATGAGGGTAACAAATGAGTTACGTAATGAAAGACTGTACATCAGATTGGAAGGAGGTAGTATGGAGGAAGTGAATGCATTTAGATATGTGAGAGTGGGCTTATTGGTGAATGGGTATGTGAAAGACGAAGCGAACCATAGAACTGATGAAAAAGGTGGGTGGTGCACTGAGGCATCTGTTGAGACAGAGGGAAATATGTAAGTGTATAGTGGTACCAACACATTTATATGAGTGTGAAGCATGGGTTGTGAATATTGCAGCAAGGAAAAAGCTGGAGGTAGTGGAGAGTTCGTGTCTGAGGGCAATGTGTGGAGTGAATATTATGCGGAGATTTTGTAGCTTGGAGATTAGGAGGTGCAAGGTTATTGAAAATATTATACAGAGGGTTGAGGAGGGGTTCAGGTGGTTTGGACACTTAGAAAGGATGGAGTAACATAGGTTGACTTGGAGGGTGTATAAATCTGTTGTGTAGGGAAGGCAGGGTAGGGGTCACCATAGGAAAGGTTGGAGGTAGTAGAGGTGGTTTTGTATGCAAGAGGCTTTGACATCCAGCAAGCATGTATGTATGTTACATAGGTGTGGAGGCAAATGGTTTTTAGGATTTAACAAGTTGTTGAAGTGTAAGTAAGGTAACATTCTGTAAAGAGATTCAGGGAAACCAGTTAGCTGGACTCAAGTCCTGGAGGTGGGAAGTACGTACAGTGCCTGCACTTCAAAGGAGGGGTGGGGATATTTGCAGTTGGAGGGGCATCTGAACTAGTATTGGCATGCCTCTGGCAAAACAGTGATGGAGTGAATTATGGTGCAGGTGTTTCTTCTTTTTAGGTCACTCTACCTAGGTGGGAGATGGCCAGTGTATTAAAAATAAAAGTATAACATGAATTCTCTGATTGAAGAAAATAATAATACTTGTGATAATAGCAATAATAATAATAATTAATCAGGGATTCCCATATGAGTAAATCTGGCTCTGGATGAAACCTACGTAAATGAAGAGTTGTGGCTGGTGTGGAAAAAGTTTCTCTAATTAAGGGGAATGATCATATAGAATGTTTTAAAGCACTGGAAAAAAATTCATATTTATAATTTTATCAATTTGAGAATAGCAATTTACATCCCAGTCTCTAACAAGCCTAGCAAATTGGTTACCCAAGGATTTGTTTGTGCATGTTCTGTTGTCTTGCTTTATCCATGATACTAAAAATAATTGAAAAAAAAAAAAAAAAGCTTATAATCTGGCAGTTTTTGTTTTACTACTATTATGGTAATGTTGACATACTTTGTTTCATAATCCCCTCAAGGAAGGTTCCTTGAAGCTGGTGAAGGGCTCTTGATCTAGGGAATTGGATCTGTGCTCCAGTTCCCTGAATTAAGCCTGAATACCTTCCACCCCCCACAGGTGCTGTATAATCCTACAGGTTTAGCACCTCCCCCTTGATTATAATAATAATGTTTCATAGTCTCTATGTAATTTACACTCATAAGCTAACAAGTGTATATGTAATGATAAAGTTTCATAAGAAACATTAAGTGCTTTACAAGCATATACCGGTACTAGGGAAAAAGTGTTGGCACATTAACTTACAGCAACAGACAAACATTCAACTGGTGAATTGGGTGTAGAGAAAAGTTTATCACTTCACTATGAAAGAACAATACTGTACTAAAGAACTGTGTATATATGGTAAGTGATCATAGAACAGGTGGGGGCTTGAACCACCGGTTCAAAACCCACTCATTCTGTGGTTTGTAATCGTGTTATTATGATCTCATAAATTATGGTAATGGGCTAAGGAGTGTTCATGAAAATCACACTGGCTATTTGTATTTCTTTTGAAAAGTATTACTTAAAGTTTGTTCAACAAAATTTAAAATTGCAATTATCATATTGTTATTCAAAAAGCCTTCAAATCTTCATAGAGCATTCTAAAAGTTGGAGCACACTGTATAAAATTACATCTGGCTTACATGGCAATACATGTGCTTCAAATGCAGTACATAACTTTGTTATCAAACATCATTATACTACAGTAATAAAAGACTAAATCCTTTATATAAAATACAGTGGACCCTCGACCAACGATATTAATCCGTTCCTGAGAGCTCATCGTTAGTCAAAATTATATCATTAGTCGAGTTAATTTTGCCCATAAGAAATAATGGAAATCAAATTAATCCGTGCAAGACACCCCAAAGTATTGAAAAAAAATTTTTTTACCATATGAAATATTAATTTTAATACACACAAACTGAAGAAGACATGTACAATTACGTGACACTTACCCTTATTGAAGATCTGGTGATGATTGATGGGATGGGAGGTGGGGAGAGTGTGGATGGTGTTAGTGTTTAGAAGGGGAATCCCCTTCCATTAGGACTTGAGGTGTCAAGTCCTTTTCTGGGTTTACTTCCCTTCTTTTTTTAATGCCACTAGGACCAGCTTGAGAGTCACTGGACCTCTGTTGCACAACATATCTGTCCAAAGAGGCCTGTATGATTTGTCTAAAGTGGTTCACAACATTGTCATTGTAATAGTCACCAGCACAGCTTGCAATAGCTGTGTGAGGGTGATTTTCATCCATAAAGGTTTGCACTTCAACCCACATTGCACACATTTCCTTAATCTCTTTCTTCATATCCATAGTAATTCTCACCCTTTTTGCTGTAGGGTTGGCACTAGAAGCTTTCTTGGGGCCCATGGTCACTTATTTTGCAGGTGAAATCACTAAAAACGCTGTGATAATATGAAATGTTCCGACTGTATGTTTGGATGGGACCGCGGTGGCTGGCTGGCTTGTAAACACTGGCACCCACGGGACAAGTGAGGCGCGCTCAGGCAAAAAGTGGACGCGTCTCGAACGGAACGAATCATGTTGGTCGAGTTTTTTAGCGCTAGTCGAGGCAAAATTTTTGCATTAAAATGTATCGCATGTCGGATTTAACGTTAGACGATGCCATCGTTGGTCGAGGGTCCACTGTATTGATGATTCACAGAACAGAATCAAAGTGGATTTCCAATTTATATAAGACAGGGCAGAGCAGTTAGAGGGATTAATTATACTTCTGAAAAAATAAATGAATGATTGGCAATACTATAAGATAAAAATGCACATTTTCAAAAAAAAAAAAAACCTCAGGTTTGCAATATAAACAGGGAAACATGCACTTTAATGAATCTAGAATGTAAATATAAAAAAAATACATTATCAAACACTGTGGGATATATCATCACCTATTGGAATGAGGTTCAAACATGTACGTAACTAAAACACTAGTAAGAATCCAGGGACCACTAACAGAAATAAGCCAGAGAATCCAAGATTATCATCACTTCCATCTCACTGCTAACATATTTTTGATTTTGGAAGGCTTATTGATGGCTTAAATCACTGCTGTATCAGACTCCTTACTCAATAATCTCCCTTAACATGCTGTGCATACTGCTGCAACTACAGGTCTTATTTTTTATGAAGTGTAAAGTATTTCTTCTTCTTTCAACAAACTGGCTGTATCCCACTGAAGCAAAGTGGCCCAAAAAGAAAAACAAAAGTTTCTCTTTTTAACTTTAGTAATGTATACAGGAGAAGGGGTTACTAGCCTCTTGATCCTGGCATTTTAGTCGCCTCTTACGACACGCATGGTTTATGGAGGAAGAATTCCGTTCCACTTCCCCATGGAGATAAGAGGAAATAAACAAGAACAAGCAAGGAAATAAAAGAAAACCCAAAGGGGGGGTGGGGTGTGTGTGTGTGTGTGTGTGTGTGTGTGTGTGTGTGTGTGTGTGTGTGTGTGAGTGCGTGCGTGCGTGTGTGTGTGTGTGTGTGTGTGTGTGTGTGTGTGTGTGTGTGTGTGTGTGTGTGTGTGTGTGTGTGTGTGTGTGTGTGTTTTATATATATATATATATATATATATATATATATATATATATATATATATATATATGCATGCTTGTACAGGCATGTGTAGTGTGATCTAAGTGTAAGAAGAAATAGCAAGACGTACCTGAAATCTTGCATGATTATGAGACAGAAAAAAAGACACCAGCAATCCTACCACCATGTAAAACAATTACAGGCTTGTTTTACATTCACTTGGCAGGACGGTAGTACCTCCCTGGGCTGTTGTTGTCTACCAACCTACTACCTAGGAAAGTATTTATTGTAAACAAAATTAATTGTGATATGATGGGATCCTGGAGTGCTGGTTTTGTCAACTATAAAGAATCTTCTGAGAAAAGGAAGAATAAGCCATAACTAAGGCCAAGGTATTTGAAGGTGAGGAGAGCCAAGGTTAGGTACAGTCACAAGTACTCTGGAGACTGAGGCAATTGACAGAGTGCTGGAAAAGAGAAGCATCTACAGAAGTAAAGCTAGGGCTAAGACACATTTTATAAATGCTGCATACACATACAGTACTTAACGTTGTAATGTGTTTTACCGTAAAAGTTACTGCAAGATTTTATTCCAGTCAGAGTTAATGTTTTGGATATACAAGTTTTCTTATTCTCCATGGGGAAGTGGAACAGAATTCTTCCTCCATAATCCACGTGTGTTGTATGAGGCGACTAAAATGCCGGGAGCAAGGGGCTCATAACCCCTTCTGTATACATATTACTAAATTTAAAAGGAGAAACTGAGTGGGATACGGCCAGTTTGTTGAAAAGAAGTTTTCTCATAAGCTTTTTTTCAAAATGCTGCATCTCACTATCTTTACGTATTTTGGCATGAAAAAAAAACTCATCAACCAATCCCTGATGATTTATATTTCAGGACTGATATCCACCGTATGGCACATAGTGCAACCTCTCCTTAAATTACACCATTCATTTTCTATTGGAAAAATTTGATATGTAATAATTTCTGAATGATGTATGTCAACTACAAAATTGTGTGTGTGTGTATTAGTCGTTTCAGGTGAGGCTAGGATAAGCTGTTGTAATTTAACCTAAATTAAACTATATTTACATATACTTAACTGTCAGCTACCAAATTACATGAATGGGAAAGCCACTTAATTCATTAGAAATAAGTTTTTCATCTATGGCATGAGGACTATCATCCACATAATGTACCCATGAGACAATGTTAGGGAAGATGATCTTAAAATGATAAGCTTCTGTGTGTTCCATGTAAAGATTCACTAGTACAGTGCTAATGGGGACCTCATGACCATCCAATATGACTGCTAGTGAAGACTGCCATTGAAAGTGAAGGCTAAAACTCATGCCAAGTTCAATGAGACTGACACTGTAATTTGGAGAAAGTGGTAGAGTTTAGTCAAGGCTTACACTGTGGCAGAATTAAAGGCCTGCAAAATGATGACTTTTGTGAATGAGGTGGCAGCCATACTACTGAGGCCATCATAGTGGAGGCTTTTAGACCAACGTGGCATTCAGCCTGCTGAATTCCATATTCTTGGCAGGAAGGTCTTTAGTGTGATTGAGTAGTGTGTTTCAGATGTCTGTTGCTGATAGTACCTAAAACTAAGAGACCAGAAAGGTGTGTGGCTAGGACACTGACTAACTTATGTGGTGTGTTGCCTATACTGCCAGATACGACTGATCTCAAAGGTATGCTATGTTTGTGGGTTTTGGTAGACCATACAAGTGTGGATTTTGGTTTGCTTGGAATGAGATACAGTATACTGCAATAATTTTCTGCCTTTCTCAGAGCATTAGAGGACTTGTCTGGATTTTAGTATGTTAATGTAACAAATTGACGCAAGTTAAGAAAATCTCTAAGGTGGAACTGTCTGAGAGGACGCAGACAAATTATGTCTAGGGAATGAATAAGACATCTGAAATAAAGTTGGTGTGTTCTATGATGAATGGGACACTCTATCATGAGATTAGGTCCTGTCAGGATGACCCAACAATCCTCACAGTGGTGCAGGGAGCCCAGGATATGTAGAAATTAAAAAGTGTGAAGTTATATAGCCTTTACTCTGTATATATTTTAGAATTAATTCCTCTACATTAATGATACTTGCAAAGAAGAGACCTGTAGGCACAGCATTCCAACAGATGATTACTTAGATGAGATAGACAATTCTACCCAACATTTTTCCTTTCACTAACCTATATTCTCTCTCCCACCCTCTTCCAGCATACTTCACAGCCATACATTTCTTTGCATGTAGCCAATCCATGAAGTTAACCATTACTGTACTGTTGAGTGTTCTATGTACAATACTTCTTCTTATTTATGCAAGTTTATATGATATGATCAAGCTCATTCCTTGTATATAGGCCACAGGTAAATAAGTGATGGTTTCCTTAATAAATGTGCAATGCTTTACTGACGGAGACATCAGTACATTCTTGACTAGTACCTGCATAGCTAATTTTTTTTTTAATAAAGGAAAAGTAAAAAGAAAAAATACTGCAGACTAGCTGTGACATTGGGAAAGATGCCTTTGTTGAGTGGCTTATGTATTGCAGTAACTTGAATGGTTTAATGATAATAGCAAAATCAAGAAAGGATTTTTTTTAGAAATTCCCCCCACCTACTTTGAGCAAATATTTCTTGATCAATTTGTCAACACTATTCTTCAGTGTCTTTGTCCTTTCCACCTAATGATGAAAATAATTATAATTTTAAATCTGGTAATACTGTTAAAAGTGCAGCCATGATCACTGAATGTCTCAGATCAGATTTTTTTGTCTTAGATTTTAATTCTTTAACCTGTAAATGGTCCAAGCGTATATATACATTTTTTCAACATTTGAAAGTAGTATGTAAAAAAAGTAGATCTTCTTTCTGTTTTTTTACATTTGAAAATGTGTAAAAAAACTTTGATCTACTTTTTTTTTTTGTTATATTTGAAAATATGTAAAAAAAACGTAGATAGATCTACTTTTGTAGCACTACACGTGAACGCAGATCTGCTTGGACCGTTTACGGGTTAAAGCTGTTTCTTATTTGGGCGATTAATTTATTTTTTGGGCAAACAATGCAACTGTACTTTGAATGTCTATACTTTTGCCTTTGAAATAGCAAATTACTTCATTAAAATCTCTCTAAAATTTTGTCCAACAATAGCACATGACTACAATTTTTAAACAGCTTGTTTGTCAGCATTGTGCATTCTCTTAACTTTGTATGGCCATGTTCCAATGTGTTAACTAGTAAACTACCAAATTACAGAAACTGCTTCTTTACCCAGCAGTTGTCTGTTCTTAATGATTTAACCAGGCATTCATCAACTCAAGTCCTGAGTTATCATGTACTCGAGCCCTGAGTTGTCATGTACATTCCATGCACATACAGTATGTTGATATATATTACAGATGACTGTGAAGAGGGATCAAATCTTTGAGCTTAAAAAAATTGCCTATGGTAAAGCCATGTAATACAGTACTAGAAAACAGAAAAGGGGGAACTACAATATCTTTTCTAAAGATTCTAAAGAGTCTGAACTTGCATCAAACACCTACATTGGCATAAGTTTCAATACAGGGTAGTGCAGTATGTATATTATGTATTCATGGCAATTTTTTAGTTGTCATTGCTATTCTTTTGTGTAAAAAATTTAATTACAATTATTTTTTCCCATTCCTTATTCTGTAGTAAACAAGGATAAATTTAACTCACAAGTGATATGGATTTATGCACAAAATTCAGTATACTATTAAAATTAATATTACAGTAATACCAAATTTCATATATGTACTCTATCCTTGTCACACACACATGTAACTAAGCTTTAATGACCAAACTTGCTTTGTCCATCACACTGTATCATGATATTACTTACC